>NC_045438.1:140772178-140801822 GCF_002776525.5 Piliocolobus tephrosceles | reverse complement strand
AAAAAAAAAATTAGCCGGGCATGGCGGCAGTCGCCTGTAGTCCCAGCTACTCGGGAGGCTGAGGCATGAGAATGGCGTGAACCCAGGAGGCGGCTCTTGCAGTGAGCCAAGATGGCGCCACTGCACTCCAGCCTGGGCGACAAAGCGAGACTCTGTCACAAAAAAAAGAAAAGAAAAGAAAAAAAATACACACAAAAATTAGCTGGGCATAGTGGCGCATGCCTGTAATCCCAGCTACTCAGGAGGCTGAGGCAGGAGAATTGCTTGAACCTGGGAAGCGAAGGTTGCAGTGAGCCGAGATCACACCACTGGACTCTAGCCTGGGCAACAAAGCAATACTCTGTCTCTAAACAAATAAATATAAATACAAAAATGCTTTGCCCTGGGAATATTTTACATTGTTGGGGCTCAGAACATAATTCCCCAAAGTATGGCATATTGACATGCTGTAGCTTCTCAGGAGGCTGAGGCAGGAGAATTGCTTGAACCCGGGAGGCGGAGATTGCAGTGAGCTGAGATCACACCACTGCACTCCAGCCTGGGCGACCGGCTGTTAACTTCTTTTTTGTTATAGTTCAGGCTGTGACCCTTATGGTCTCCCAACTTCTGTGCCCTACAGCACTGACGTCTGTGTTTTTCAGATATGTAAATTTTTTTTTTTTTTTTTTTTCGAGGCAGGCTCTTGCTCTGTCACCAAGGTTGGAGTGCGTCTTACCACCTCAGCCTCCCCAGATCCTGGGACTACAGGTGTGATCAACCACTCATGCCCGGCTAATTTTTATATTTTTTGTAGAGATGGGATTCCACCATGTTGCCCAGGCTGGTCTTGAACTCCTGGGCTCAAGCGGTCCACCTGCCTCGGCCTTCCAACGTGCTGGGATTACAGGCATGAGCCACCACACCCAGACCCTTGTAAATTCTCTGTGTTAAATCGTTAAATCAGATACTTTGTTAGTTCTCTTCTCCTACCAGCATGGAAACAAATAGAAGATTTCTTAATTAAAAAAAAAGTTTGTTTCATTTAAATTAAGTACCTTTTAAATGACTCCTTTTTGTTTCCCTCACTTATGATAATGTTAATTGATATGACAGTTGCTCAGTATATCCTTGTTGGTTAACTGGGATATATTGTGTATTCTTTTCACATTAAAAAAGAGTTGTACTGCCTGAGGCAGGCAGATCACTTGAGGCCAGGAGAGTGAGACTAGCCTGGCCAAGATGACGAAACCTTGTCTCTACTAAAAACACACAAAAAATTAACTGGGCATGGTGGCCTGTACTTGTAATCTCAGTTACTTGGGAGGTTGAGGCACGAGAATCAGTTGAACCCAGGAGGCAGAGGTTACAGTAAGCCAATATTGCAGCATTGCACTCCAGCCTGGGTGACAGAGCAAGAAGGTGTCTCACAAAAAAAAAAAAAAAAAGTTATACTTCTACCATGCTTCAAGATTGACTAGAAAAAAAGAAAACGAAATAAATAGTAGAAATTAAAAATATATTTTAAAAAGAGATTTAAAATATTTACTTTTCCTGGCCGGTCGCGGTGTCCTACGCCTGTAATCCCAGCACTTTGGGAAGCTGAGGCGGGTGGATCACGAGATCAGGAAATCGATACCACCCTGGCTAACACAGTGAAACCCTGTCTCTACTAAAAATACAAAAAACTGGCCAGGCGTGGCGACAAGTGCCTGTAGTCCCAGCTACTCCAGAGGCTGAGGCAGAAGAATCGCTTGAACCCGGGAGGTGGAGGTTGCAATGAGCCGAGATGGTGCCACCGCACTCCAGCCTGGGCGACAGACCGAGACTCCGTCTCAAAAAAAAAAAAAAAAAAAAAAAAAAAAAAAAAAAAAAAGTTTTACTTTTCCAAGAGAAATGCTAGCAGTGTTTTCATTTCCATATAATTCCCTCTATGCCTAAGCAAATGAATGCAGTGTGCTTATCTTTTCGATGTTCTGGGGTATGCTTGCTGATCTGCAGTTGTCTCTGACAATTTCTTAATGTCCTTACTTTAGAGTACTGTAACCGCCCAAGGTTGCCCCCTGCCTAGACAGAGCCGGTTTATCAATACAGGGGAATTGCAAGAAAGAAAGAGTAACTCACACAGAGCCGGGCATTCGGGGAGTACAGGTTTTTTGTTTGTTTGTTTTTTAATAGCGGTAGCAAGGTTTATTGTGAAGAGGGAAAGGACAAAGCTTCCACAGCGTGGAAGGGGACCCGAGCTGGTTGCCCAGGGAGTACGGTTTTTAAGGATAACTTGGTGGATGGGGAGAAGCCAATGAGCCGGGAGTCCTGACTGGTCAGGGCTGAAAGCACAGGGAGTGGAAGCTATTTTCTGGCACTGAGTCGGTTCCTGGGTGGGGACCAGAAGATCAAATGAACCACTTCATCGATCTGTGTGGTGCCAGCTGATTCATCAAGTGCAGGGTCTGCAAAACATCTCAAGTGCTGATATTAAAAGCAGTTTAGGGAGGGTCTGAATCTTGTAGCCTCCAGTTGCATGACTCCTAAACCGTAATTTCAAATCTTGCCGCTCATATTTGCATCTAGTCCCCAGGCAAGAAGGAGGTCTGCCCCAGGAAAGGGCTATTATGGCTTTTGGCTTTTTGGTTTTTGAGACGGAGTCCCACCCTGTCGCCCAGGCTGGAGTGGAATGGCGCTATCTGGGCTCACTGCAATCTCTGCCGCCCAGGTTCATGCGATTCTCCTGCCTCAGCCTCTCGAGTAGCTGGGATTACAAGCGTCTGCCACCGCCTCTGGCTAATTTTTGTCGTTTTACTTGAGACGGGATTTCACTGTCTTAGCCAGGCTGGTCTTGAACTCCTGACCTCGTTATCCACCCGCCTCGGCCTCCCAAAGTGCTGGGCTTACAGTTTTTGTTTTTAAACTATAAACTATGTTTCTCCCAAAGCTAGTTCAGCCTATGGCCAGGAATGAACAAGGACAGCTAGGAGGTTAGAAGCAAGATGGAGTTGATTAAGTTAAATCTCTTTCACTGTCTCAGTCATCATTTTGCAAAGGTGGTTTCAGTGTTGGCCTCAATCATTTTTAATATAGTTTAAAATTTCCATTTGATATACCACCTGTTTATCTCATTGACACCCAGTTTTGTTTGTTTTGCTCAAGGCTTTAGGATTGGTTGACAGGTTGTGTTTTTCATGGCTTTTTCCCCCTCTTTGGTCTTCATTCACAAATAGTTTATTTATTAGGACTTCTAGTTCTCACTTCACCTGCTCCAATACACACACATAAACATACCACACACACAAAGACACCCCCCACACATATATATGTGTGTGTATATATAGATATGTGTGTGTGTATATATATATGTATATAAAACACAATGAGACCCTGTCTCAAACAAAACAAAACACCATTTGCAATTCAGTCTTTTCCTCTCCATTAATTTATTCTCTGAAATCTTGCATTCTACTTCATTGGCCTTTGCCATGTCAGAACCTTAAACATGAGACATGGAAACATCAAGTTTTCCTTCTTCCTTGGCCTTGCCTCAGAGAAATGACCATCCCTGCTCTCATCCTCAAAGCATCTTTAAGCGTTTTTTTGTTTATTTTTTGGGTTTTTTTCTGTTTTGTTTTTTGAAACAGGGTCTCACTGTTGCCCAGGCTGGAGGGCAGTAGTGTGGTCTATGGCTCACTGCAACCTACGCCTCCTGGGTTCAAGCGATTCTCCTGCCTCAGCCTCCCAAGTAGCTGGGACTACAGGCGCGCACCACCATGCTCGGCTAATTTTGTATTTTTTGATAGAGATGGGGTTTCACCACATTGGCCACGCTGGCCTCCAGCTCCTGACCTCAAGTGATCAGCCCACCTCATCCTCCCAGAGTGCTGGGATTACAGGCATGAGCCATCGCGCCCCGCCTGCATCTTTAAGCTTATAATGCCTCTAAGTGGTATTAAGACCTATTGAGACGCCAGGTAAGGTTATAGCCCCAGCAACTCCAGAGGTTGAGGGGGTAGTATTACTTTAGCCCAGGACTTCAACGTGTCAGTGAGCTACGACGGCACCACTGCACTTCAGCCTGTCTCTAAAAAAGCAAAACAAAAAGACCAATTAAAGAACTTTGAAGATACAGAATCCACTGCCCTTCTTGACTTCTCTTCCTCTTACCGTGCCCTTTTTATTATTATTACTATTATTATTATTATTATTATTTGAGACGGAGCTTTGCTCTTGTTGCCCAGGCTCCAGTGCAATGGCGGGTGCAATGGCGAATCTCAAGGGATTCTCCTGCCTCAGCCTCCCGAGTAGCTGGGATTACAGGCATGCGCCACCACGCCTGACTAATTCTGTATTTTTAGTAGAGGCGGGGTTTCTCCATGTTGGTCAGGCTGGTCTCCAACTCTTGATCTCAGGTGATCCACCTGCCTCGGCCTCCCAAAGTGCTGGGATCTCAGGCGTGAACCACAGCGACCGCCCTCTGCCCTCTTGCCTGACGTTTACTATGCCATATGTGCTATATTCTTTGAGTGCTTACGGTTTTGTTTTGTTTTGTTTTTGGAGACGGAGTCTGGCTGTTACCCAGGCTGGAGTGTAGTGGCGCCATCTTGGCTCACTGCAACCTCCGCCTCCCAGGTTCAAGCAATTATTTTGCCTCAGCCTCCCGAGTAGCTGGGACTACAGTCGCAGGCCGCCACGCTCTGCTAATTTTTTGTATTTTTAGTAGAGATGGGGTTTCACCGTGTTGCCCAGGCTGGTCTCGAACTCCTGAGCTCAGTCAAACCACCCGCTTCAGTCTCCCAAAGTGCTAGAATTTTGGAGGGAGCCATTGCTTCCGGCCGAGTGCCTACGGTTTTAAATCTGACTTGCAAAACTCTATCAGGAAACCTCTTAGTTTCTCCTGAAAGTCTTTCAAGCTATCATTGAAAGGATCAGAATTTACTTGTAAAGAATTTGATTGGCTGGGCTTGGTGGCTCACACCTGTAATCCCATCCTTTTGGGAGGAAAAAGCGGGAATGTCAGAGGCATGTGAACCAGAGCAACTCCATCTTAAACAGGAGCTGGTAAAATAAGGCCTCCTGGACAGCATTCACAGACGGTTAAAGCATTCTAAATCACGGCATGAGATAGGAGATCAGCACAAAATACAGGTCATAAAGACCTTGCTGATAAAGCAGATTGCAGTAAAGGAGCCAGCCAAAATCAAAATGGTGATGACAGTGACCTCTGGTAGTCCTCACTGCTACACTCCCACCAGGGCCATGACAATTTACAAATGCCATGGCAAGGTCAGGAAGTTACCCTATATGGTCTAAAGAGGGGCGGCATGAATAATCCACACCTCATTTAGCATATCATCAAGAAATAACCATAAAAATGGGCAACCAGTCTGCTCTACAGAGTAGCCATTCTTTTATTCCTTTACTTTCTTAATAAACTTGCTTTCACTTTGCACTGCGGAGTTGTCCTGAATTCTTTCTTGCAAGAGATCCAATAACCCTCTATTGGGGTCTGTACTGGGAACCCTTTCTTTAACAGGAGGATCGCTTGAGCCCAGAAGTTCAGACCAGCCTACTAGCCTGGGCAACATAGCAATCCTGTCTCTATTAAGAAGTTTTTTTTTTTTTTTAAGTTTATTCAAATGAAAACTGGGAATAGCCATTTGGAAAATAGACCCCAGGATCAATGGAATCAATTAGAGCACCAAATATAAAAGTAAAGATCTTGCTTATATCGATAGAAAACAAAGAAATTTAGTAGAATTTTAAGTTTCTGTACAAAGTTGGCTTACGAGTTACAATATGATTAGTTACAGCTTGTTTTTATTTTCTTTCACATTTAAAAGAGTATATTTAAAACTCCATCTTATACAATATGATAGTCATGAAGTCTTTGTGTAAGATAGAAAACAGAGAAGTTCATCTATAATGAGACTCAATAGTGAAGAGGTAAGTGGTCTTTCCTGGTGTCCTGTAGTCATTTACAACATTTTACCACAAAAGGCAGATTTATAAGAGAAAAGGCTTACGAATGTGTTAACGTGCACATAGGAGACAACCGCAGAGTGTTTACCCACTTCCCAACTAGTATACAGAAGTTTACAAACATTCTTTAGGCAGAAAAAAGTTTACAGAAAGAATGTGCGCCTGGGTCGTAGCTAAACTGGTTAACCGAGGGTTCTGAGAAGAGGGATTCTGTTGAGGAGCAGTAAATGATTACTAGGTAGAATGAGTGGATTGGGGAAAAGAGATTAACTTGTAAATAGTTCTCTCTGGAATCTGAATGCTCCTGGGAGACAACATTATCTTGTGAAAGGGTCTGTTCAGGTACGGTTACATTCTTTTTTTTTTTTTTTTTTTTTTTTTTTTTTTGAGTCAGAGTTTCACTCTTGTCACCCAGGCTGGAGTGCAATGGGGCGATCTCGGGATCTCGGCTCATCACAACCTCCTCCTCCTGGGTTCAAGCGATTTTCCTGCCGCAGCCTCCCGAGTAGCTGAGATTACAGGCATGCGCCACCACGCCCTGCTAACTTTTTGTATTTTTAGTAGAGACGGGGTTTCACCATGTTGGCCAGGATAGCCTGGATCTCTTGACCTCGTGATCTGCCCGCCTCTGCCTCCCAAAGTGCTGGGCTCACAAGCGTGAGCCACCACATCCAGCCCTTTTCTTTTACAATATGAACTGAGTAGCAATAGTAAGGTTGATGGAGTCTTGAGTTCAGCTCTTGTTTTTGACATTTACTTATATCTTGACCTCAAAAAAGAGAGCATTGGTTAGTATTCATCCACTATATTTTACTTATTCATTGACTTAAATTACCTCTACTTTCATGTTATCACAAATATCACTTTGATGAATATTCTTGATATGTCCTCATATGGGTCTACAGGAGAGTTTTCTTGGAGCATAGGCCTGGGCACAGAAGGAACGGTTCTCCAAAATGTCTTTTGCAAAGCCACCATCACTAAACCACCACATCAGAGTGTGAGTTTCTCCATCTCCCATCTGACACTAAGTTATACCTAGTGCTATAAACTGAAAGTTTGTGTCCTCACAGAATTCACTGTTGAAGCCTAGTCTCCAATGTGGTGATATTAGATGTGGCCTTTGGGAGGCGATTAGGTCAATTTCCCAAGGGAATTATTTACATTTAATCTCTGTTCCCCAAGCCATTTATTCACCCTATTAATTATTTATTTCCCATAAACAAAATTACCTATATTTCCCATCTTTTCTCTCCCTTCTGAAACCAGGCTATTTAAGTATTTGGGCCTTATTGGGATATTGGATGATCACTCAATGATTCTCTCCCATGTATACATCATAACTTCATTTGCCATTTCTCTTATTAACCTGCACTCTGTGAGTTGATTTTTCAGTGAAACTTCAGATGGCAAAGTGGAAGTTTTTCCCTTGGTTCTCTACACTACTTGTATAGATTAAAATTTTAATGTAGCTTGTACTAGTTTCCATCTCAGAAAATTCAGTATTTCTAATCTTATGCAGATAAGAAACCTTATTATTATCAACAGATATATAGAAAAACATGTCTTTTACATTTTAGAACCTTTTTGTTGCCCAGGCTGGAGTGCGGTGGTACAATCTTGACTCACTGCAACATCTGCCTCGTGGGTTCAAGCAATTCTCTTGCCTCAGACTCCTGAGTAGCTGGGATTATAGGTGCGGATCACTCCATCCGGCTAATTTTTGTATTTTTAGTAGAGACAGGGTTTTGTCGTCATGTTGGCCAGGCTGGTCTCAAACTCTTGACCTCAGGTGATCCAGTCATCTTGGCCTCCCAAAGTGCTGGGATTATACGCGTGAGTTACTGGGTCAGGCCTAGAATTCTTTCATATTGAGAACCATATTTTTGGGAAACAGTTTTTGTAGAATCTCAAGATTCCATTTGAGTGGAAATCTACATAAGCTTTATTTGTAATATATTTTCAGTGACTTTGTTTCCTGTCTTGTTTTATACTCTTTCAGGGCTTCATCACTTCTGGGAAGGAGGGAGTGGTTCTGAAGCATTTGTTCTCATCTTTTCTGCCTCCTAAACAAAAATGTTTCCTGTTTTGGAACACAAGATTGGAAAATGTTGCTTTGTGAAGCAGAAGCTAACAGAAATCATAAAAATAAAATAAAATAAATAAATAAATAAATAAATAAATAAATAAATAAATACTGGCCATTAAGAGGAAGTGACATCATTAAAGTGATTTGTTTCTGTGTTACTGATCAAACTGTATTATTTCCCAAATCTTGACCAGTGACAACAGTGACTTCTCAATCCAATCTTATCAGAGAATTTAGGTGTATTTCCCCAGTTCTATGAGGGTGAAGGTTGTTTTAAATTTCTGCTTTGATTTCTGAAGTTTTAATAATTTGAGTCTCTGGAATTAACCAACAGTAGAAAGATAAACAGGAAAAAAAAAAAACAGGCATACAAATTTATTACCTGCATATGCACAAGAGCCTCACAAAATACAATGCTCCAAGAAATGATACTGTGGGCTAGGGGAGGTACCCAAACGCCATTAGGATGTTGATCCCAGCCAGTGTCCAGGCCCTTGCCACTGTTGCCAGAAAGAATCCAAGGACAAGTCAGAAAATAGTGAAAGTACAGAGGTTTATTGCAAAGTGAAAAGTACATGCTCAAGGGAGGGAAGTGCAGGCTTACTCAAGAGAGTCAGTCTTGCCCAGCAGTGATTGGGGCTTCTATCTTTGTGGGTTTCTTTAACCAAGGGGTGGAATATTCATGAAAATTTCTGGAAAAGGATGACAATTTCTCAGAACTGTGGTGCCATCCATTTTTCCATGAAATATGGGTGTTCTCGGAACTGTCATGGTGTTGGTGGGTGTCTGATTTGTATGTTAATAAGTGTATAAAGAGGTCCCAGGTGAAAGCTCAGTCAAATCCAGTGCCATGTTGGGTCAGCTAGGACTTACTCAGCTTGGCAAACATTTTGGTTTTCAGGGTCTTTTTGGCTCCTAGCTTGTGCAGCTATTTCAACAGCTTCCTTTTTGCTAGTCATGTGAAACTGCTGCCTGGAATTTTCTATTCTCTTGTGACCACCCTATATTATTTCTCTCTCAGAAGGGCCAAATAATTGACGTTTTTATACCATTCTGAGACTACAGAAAGAAAAAAGGTCTTGGGACTTCTGGGGGGTTGGAGGAGGTGGTGACACAAGTTGTAGGAGGGTGAGGGAGGAAAGGCAAAGGCACCAGGGGAGGAAAGGCAAAGGTTTTCTTGTTATATAGATAAAGTCTCTCTGGTAATCGCAGAATAGCTGACAGCCTGTGACAAAGTAGTTTTCTCTCCTCTGAGTCAGTCTTAGATACCTCTTTAGGCAGGAAAGGGGGCCTCAGAGAAAGCCAGTACTTGCATCCACGGTTTACTAATGTAGATTTTCTTGATAGGTATAAATTTCTTTTACAAAAGAGTTTTTCAAAGCTATTCCTATGTTTGCAGTTTCTCTGAATAGCCATCTTGAAATAGGACAAAGTATACTTCGGGATGGCATATTTTAGTCTCCCACAAGGGGCACTCCACACTAAGATTCAGAGATAAAATCAAGTTCCAGGAGTATTTTTTGTGCACCTAATGTGTTTTCTGGGGCACTGTCCAAGGCCCTAGAATATATTACTGCATTTAACCTTTAAAGCAATTTCTTGAGGAAAGTAAAGTGAAGGAAATAGAAATATTTTACTCCAAAAGATATTTCTTTGACCTATTTTGAAATGGCTGCTTCAGGACCCACAGACCAATGAGGCCCTGCAAATCAGTCTTTTGTGGGGGAAGTTTCCATTTGTTGCCAGGCCTTCCTTTTCTAGTCCTTTCCTGGATCTAGGAGAGATTAACTTAGAGTCTGATACCTTTTATATTTTTACTTTTTTAAGAGACTGTCTTGCTCTGTCACCCAGGCTGGAGCGCAGTGTTGCAATCATAGTTCACTGCATCCTTGAACTCGGTGGGCTCAAGCAATCTTCCTGGCTCAGCCTTCTGAGCAGCTAGAACTACAGGTGTGCGCTGCAACACCCAGCTTTCTTTTTATTTGTTTTTCATAGAGACAGGATTTTGCTATATTACCCAGGCTGATCTCAAACTGCTGGGCTCAGGGAATCCTCCTTCCACAACCTCCCAAAGTGGAGGGCATGAGCCGCCACGCCCAGCCTGACAAGAGACATTTACCATCTATTTTTTCTGAGGACTGCTACCTGTGAGGTTTCATCTACATAACAAGACCCCCTACCCCTTGCTAGCCAAGCCTCTTCCTTTCTCCCTCCTATAATCTGTTTTGCCAGGATCCAAGCTTGCATTCTTTCTATAACCTCAAGATGATATATAAATTTCTTTATCTCACTGGTGGGTGGATCTTCATTTTGAAGTCTCCCGTGTCTATGTGCTAAATACACTTGTATGCCTTTTCTCCTATTAATCAACCGGCCTCACGTCAATGATTTTCAGCGAGTTTCCAGGGACCGAAGGCCAGTGCCCGTTTCACAGTTAAGAATGGCATTTCATATAACCTGTAATCTAATTGTTAGTTATGGGGTTCAGGACATGCTATCCCCAAAGTTCGGCTCCAAAGGACAGCATGTGCAAGGACTTTGGCTTTTCCCTTGAAGCAGATTGACCTTGGATGTACAGATTTCCTCGGAGAAAGTGAGACCCTTTTGTGAGATGGGCCCAGAGAAAAGGACCATCTTAGAAGACAAAGGACACAGGAAGGAATCAGAATGAACAAGCCTTGACGAGTTTCCACCCCAGTTTACCCGTTTTAAAGTTGATTTAAGACAGTCAACCAATGGTGTGACAGCTATCCTCCGTGAGAACGTAAGTGGCTCTGAAAAGAGCCTTTGGAAACAAGTAGGAAACCCAAGCTAGAGCAGGGGATTATGCTCGCTCACCACGGATACGCCGCGCAAGCTGGATGTCCTTAGGCATAATAGTGACGCGCTTGGCGTGAATAGCACAGAGATTGGTGTCCTCAAAGAGCCCCACCAGATAGGCCTCGCACGCCTCTTGCAGCGCCATCACCGCCGAGCTCTGGAAACGAAGGTCAGTTTTGAAATCCTGCGCGATTTCTCGCACGAGGCGCTGAAATGGCAGTTTGCGGATGAGCAGCTCAGTCGACTTCTGATAACGGCGGATCTCGCGCAAGGCCACAGTGCCTGGCCGGTAGCGGTGGGGCTTCTTCACACCGCCAGTCGCTGGAGCGCTTTTGCGCGCTGCCTTGGTGGCCAGCTGCTTCCGCGGTGCCTTGCCGCCGGTGGACTTCCGAGCTGTCTGCTTCGTCCGGGCCATAGTTGAGAAAGCTGTGCTCTGAAAGAAAGCACTGAATGAACAGTGGCTTCTACCAGAATTTATAACGATGATCTGATCCTGATTGGTTAGAACTGCTGTTGGAATAACCTGATTGGTTCTTAGTACTATCTTCATTTGGTTCCTGCCACCTCTTCCCCCGCCAACCCCTCCGCCCGACTGAGTCTCATTCTGTCGCCCAGGGTGGAGTATGGTGGTGCGATCTCAGCTCACTGCAACCTCTGCCTCCCAGGTTCAAGCGATTCTGCCTCAGCCTCCGGAGTAGCTGGGCACTTGCCACAACGCTGCAAATTTTTGAGTAGAGGAGGGGTTTCACCATGTTGGCCAGGCTGGTCTCAAACTCCTGACCTCAAGTTATCCGCCCGCCTCGGACTCCCAAAGTGATTGGATTACAGGCGTGAGCCACCGCGCCCGCCCTCCGTGCCAATTTGATTTATTGTTTTCAACCAATCATGTTAAGATTTCCCCAATGAAAATATAATCTGACCTAGAATTTGTATAGGTCAATTGTAGTCTTAAATTCATTTCCAATGGGTCATTTTTCCTATTTCGGATCGTGTAAAAATATATACAGTAGAACAATGTATTTGCTAGTACTTCCAAAAAGTAGTTTCGTTTTGTAACTGCTTAATTAAATTTTTTAATGACTGTATCAACACCCAGAACAAAAACAACTTAAATTTAGTCTGGCACATTCTCCGCTAAAACACCAAAACCTTAGTTTTGCCCAGTGTAGTGTGGGGAAGGAGTTTGATAGGTGCTTGAACCAATAAATGGTATCTAACCTCTTCATTAACTGAGTTTAAAGCAATCCAATGGCTGATTGGATTAATTATGTAAAACATTGCTTAATTTCATTAGCATGCGCGGAATTATAGGTTTGGGTCAGCGATTAGATTTTTGCCAGTGAATCTGTGTAGTTCTGACAACAGCATTTTATTAGGATGGAGATTTTAGTTGATCAAAGGACTACCAGGTTCTGGTATTGATAAAGACCCATAAAAACAACAAAAAGGTTGGTTTAACATTTGTTATATTCACAGGAGCAAATGATCACCAGAAATACTTTTGTTTAGGTTTTGTTTTTCTTTTTTGAGACGCGGTCTCGCTCTGTCGCCCAGGCTGGAGTGCAGTGGCGAGGTCTTGGCTCACTGAAATCTCAAACTCCTGGGGCTCAAAGTGTTCCTTCTGCTGTCAAGTTTCTTCTGCCGCCAAGTACAGGCGAGGGCCGCTGCGCCCGGCATTGATTTTTTTTTTTTTTTTTTTTTTTTTTTTTTTTAGATGGAGTCTGGCTCTGTGGCACAGGCTGGAGTGCAGTGGCGTGATCTCGGCCCACTGCAACCTCTGCCTCCTGGGTTCAAGCGATTCTCCTGCCTCAGCCTCCCTAGCAACGCTCGCCACCACGAACGACTAATTTTTGTGTTTTTAGAAAGGACGAGGTTTCACCATATTGGCCAGGATGGTCTCGATCTCTTGACCTGGTGGTCCACCCTCCTCGGCCTCCCAAAATGCTGGGATTACAGGCGTGAGCCACCGCGCCCAGCCTTTTTAGAGGCAGAGGTCTCGTTATCACGGTGGTCTGGAACTCAAGGTCCCAAGAGATTTCTCCCCTTCCCACCCACCTGCCTCAGTTTCCCAAAATGCTGAGCACGCGTAAACCACAGCGCCCTGCCCCAAAATGTTTTTTAAAGACCCAGAAAGGTGTTTGTGGAGAGAGGACAATGAAGGAGGGTGCTTTAACAGTATAATGACGCAATTAGATAGTATTCACTAGGCCTGATTCAATACCTTTATTTTACCCAACAGGAAACTAATGACCTCAGTGCTTGAACTCGGCCACAAATTTCTGATAGGTTTGGAGAACAGAGTGCTCAGTCCTTCCGTAGAAATGGTGGGTGGCTCTGAAAAGAGCCTTTGGTCTTATAAGTTTACATTTTTAAAGTCCAGTCCTTACTTGCCCTTAGCTTTGTGGTGGCTCTCAGTCTTCTTGGGAAGCAACACGGCCTGGATGTTAGGCAGAACACCGCCCTGAGCGATAGTAACTTTACCAAGCAGCTTGTTGAGCTCCTCGTCGTTGCGGATGGCCAGCTGCAAGTGGCGCGGGATGATCCGGGTCTTTTTGTTGTCGCGGGCTGCGTTGCCCGCCAGCTCCAGGATCTCGGCTGTCAGATACTCTAGCACAGCAGCTAGGTAAACCGGAGCGCCGGCCCCGACCCGCTCAGCATAGTTGCCCTTGCGGAGCAGGCGGTGCACTCGCCCCACGGGAAACTGGAGCCCGGCTCTAGAGGAGCGAGTTTTGGCCTTGGCGCGAGCCTTGCCTCCCTGCTTGCCACGTCCAGACATGGTAAAACGACCTGCGACCTAAGTCAGAAAGTGACTGGAAGGAAACTAGAGGGACGCATTTTATAGCGGCTGCTGGGCGCGAAAAAGAAGCTGGGCCATTGGCTAAGCTTGCGGCTCTCTCTTAATGTAAATAAGGTTTCTGAATATACGTATTTTGATTGGACTATATTGATATCGACGTCATCTGAGTAACTTCCAATCAGACAGAAGAGTTTCTCAATCTCATCTACATATAGACTTGTGAATAAATAGGGCATAACCCAGCCTGTCCTCGTTCTTTTTTCTTGAGTGGTCTTTCACTCTCCTGCATTATGCCTGACCCGGCTAAGTCCGCTCCAGCCCCCAAAAAGGGCTCTAAGAAAGCCGTAACCAAGGCCCAGAAAAAGGACGGCAAGAAGCGCAAGCGCAGCCGCAAAGAGAGCTACTCTATCTACGTGTACAAGGTGCTAAAACAGGTCCACCCCGACACCGGCATCTCATCGAAGGCCATGGGCATCATGAACTCCTTCGTCAACGACATCTTCGAGCGCATCGCGGGTGAAGCTTCTCGCCTGGCGCATTACAACAAGCGCTCGACCATCACCTCCAGGGAGATCCAGACGGCCGTGCGCCTGCTGCTGCCAGGGGAGCTGGCCAAGCACGCCGTGTCCGAGGGCACAAAGGCCGTCACCAAGTACACCAGCTCCAAGTGAGCTCGCTCGCAGCTGCCGACAATCCAAAGGCTCTTTTCAGAGCCACTCACGCCTCCAGAGAAAGAGCCGGTGCATTTTATTTTGCCTGTAGTCTTTTGAGTGGGCTACAGCCGGCCTCCGTTAGGAGGGAAGATGGCGGGAAAAAGTAAGCTAAGCTCCCCAGGCTTTGTGCGTGTGAGTATATATGCTCAGTCAGACAAACTTAGTTTGGGTTCTTAGGTGCCCTTGGGGAAAAAGCCTTGCAGTTGTGCTTTAAACTAATTACAAGTTTGCTTTCGCTTACTCTTTCCCTTTTTTTTTCTTTTTGAGACGGAGTCTTGCTCTGTTGCCCAGGATACAGTGCAGTGGCGCGATCTCAGCTCACTGCAAGCTCCGCCTCCCGGGTTCAACCAATTCCGCCTCCGCCTCCTGAGTAGCTGGGGTTACTGGCGCCCGCCACCGTGCCAGGCTAATTTTTGCGTTTTTAGTAGAGACGTAATTTTACCATCTTGGCCAGGCTAGTCTGCAACTCCTGATCAACCCACCTCGACCTCCCAAAGTGTTGGGATAACCGGCGTGAGCCATCGCCCGCGCCCGGTCGGGTTATTCTTTAAATGCCTGTAACGTCCCCCTTCTCTGATTGGTCAATGCTCTATTTGAAAAGCCCGCCAAGGGCTGCAATTTGCCAGATAGTCTCATTCGGGTTGTTTTTCGAAGAGGTTCTCCGGGAATGGGAATGAATTTTCCCTTATCTGCAGGTGGGATTTTAAAGTCCATGATTAGGAATCCTGAGACAGAAGTTGGAGAATCCCGCATTTAAAGAGAAGCAGACCCCAGAAGAGATCACAGAAATAGGAGGTAAACCAAGGGCGTGGGAATATAAGGGAGTGGAGACTTTCAAGGCATGATCCCCTCTTCTCAACCGTGCCTGAATTCTCAGCATTGCATCCTCTGCCACAGCGGTATCCTCTCTTAAATAAATTACTTCTACTGTAAATCTTTAAAATCAAAATAGCAAGCCCCTCCACAATTCCACTCCAGGCTTTAAAATCACCCCGTAACTTTACCTTTATTTTCCCGCCGTCACTTCCTTTGCAGCTATGGGTGGAAGGCTATCCCGGACGAATAGTCTCGTCTCTGTCACAGGTGACAAACAGCCCCGAATTATGCCAACTGGTTAGCGGGTCGTGCAAAATACATGTAGGATTTGCCGTTCACTTCCCTAAAATGTTCTCTTCCTCAGTACCTTGTCATTAGTTTGGCGCCTTGGGCTTGGCGACAGAGCTTATCGACAAACTAAGCTACTTGGAGAGCAGTCCCCTAATTTCATCGTGTTCCTTAACTTGGCATCACATTTGTCGCCTCCCTTCATTCCTCTTCGCTCTCTTTTACGAGATTGCCTATCCCGCGTCCCTGAGAGAACATCTGAGGGATGATTAGCCTCTGAGTGGGTGAGAGAGCGCGTGTGGCCTTCTCTTGCCATCTTGTGGCAAAAAAAGCAAAAGCAGAAGTTCAAGGCGTTGTGTTTTCCGGTCCCAGTTAAAATGCTTTCTTCTTAACTCTCTACTGAGTCAGTGGGCTAGGGTAGACTTTCCATTTTTCACTCCTTTTAATTGCAGGATTCAAGCTTCTTCAAGAGTCGTTAGTGCGGTGGTTAAAAGGGAGCGGGAGGAGGGTGGGGCAGGTAAATAGGAAGAGCGAGGAGTGGGTAAGGGAGGAAGTCCTATTGAGTTTTGTGATCTGGTCAGAGCTGCCCAAAAGAAATAAACAAATAAAATCAAAAGCCAAAATGCTTTGTACCCTAAAATAAATAATAATACGATCATGCTTTCTAAGACCCCACACTTACAACTCAATTTAACCTTAATTATCTGTTTAAAGGCCCTGACTTCAAATACCAACTACACTGAGGGTTGAGACTTCAACATTAAGTTTTTTTGTTTTGTTTTGTTTTGTTTTGTTTTTTGAGACAGAGCCTCACTCTGCCGCCCAGGCTGGAGTGCGGTAGCACAATCTAGGCTCACTGCAACTTCCTCCTCCTGGGTTCAAGCGATTCTTCTGCCTCAGCCTCCTGAGTAGCTGAACTACAGGCAGGCACCTGCCACCGCGCCCAGCTAATTTTTGTGTTTTTAGTACAGGCAGGGTTTCACCATGTTGTCCAGGCTGGTCTTGGATTCCCAAAATGCTGGGATTACAGGCGGGAGTCACCGCACCTGGTCTCAGTTTGGGGGAACACAATGAAGTCCATAACAGCACTTAAGACCATTTTCCATGCTTTCATCCCAACTTTCTATTCCAAGTTCTCCTTTATAAAATATCTACATTTAGCTTAATTTGCAGATAAGGTGACAGTTATGATATTCCTTAAACCAGAAGTTAAAAGTCAGTTGCTCACAAAGGCCCAGCACATTAGAGCAAAAATATCTGGATATTAAAAGTCATGCCTTATCTCTATAAAGAGAGGTGCTATTTGCGATTTTTCTTGAAACACACTAACTTCTGACACCATATTTCATTTTTCCAGTTTTGATAGAGATAATCGACCAAGATATATTTAACTGTTTTCTTAATTCTGCTGTAAGACAACCATAGCACAAGCATATTGATAAATGCCAACTAATATGGAAACTAACAGGACCAGTGGGAACTTGAGAAGTGAAGACATAACCTGTGCAATTTGGTTTCACTGATTTCTCCCTTCTAGCAATGCAAGCACAAAGACAGTGTGACTTCTAATTTTTCAAGATTATATGCAGCTTAATATGAAATATCATAAATTTTCAATATTGACAACTAATAAAACATTTATATCATGGTACAGACTATTAAAAAAACAAATCTGCAGACTTCATCAAGCCCTTCACCTCTAAAATAGAGATCTCATGAAGCCCTTCATCCTTGAAGTTGACATCAAGCTGTTCACCAAGCTGCTCTTTCTGCCATCAGGGCCCACATCAAATGCCCCGGACTTCCCAACTTTCTAAATCCTCAGCTGAAAGTAATTCATTCCTCACTTGGCCCGTCTGGATAGCGCATCAGGCCTCACATACATCAGGCATTCAAGAGTTATTTTCTGCCAGTTAAGTAAACAGACAAAGTGAACTAAAGAAAAAACAAAAAATTCAGTTCTCACAGCTATGAGGTAAAAGTGGTGAAAGACACTCAGAGTTGTTCATTGTGGATTGAGTAGTTACCTGGGTAAATAAACCTGTTCTTTTCTATTTATGTTACATTTGTCTTATTTTTAAATAAATGTTATTCTTTGTGGGGGTGGGGACTTCCTAGTGAAAACCATAAGGCCTGCTAGACAAATTCTAAAAGAGTTGTAACACTATTTTTTATTATTAATATTATTCTTAATTGACAAATCATAATTGTATACATTTTTGAGAAAGAGTATGATGTTTTGATATGTTGTTGGGGCTCAGAAAACTATAACCCAAAATGAAGGCCTCAGAAGCAGAAGCTTTTCCCTGACCTCCTGCCCTTCTGTCTCTGATCTATCATTCTCCCTCAAGCTTAGCCACAGAAACTAAAATCTCTCTTCCCCAAGGCAGGTCATAAAAACCAGAATCCCTTTTCCCCAAAGCCAGCTGTAAAACCTACAAATATTACTGTAGCTCCCCTCACCCACCCCATTCCCCAAGGCTTTTTGTATGAAAACTGGCCATTTATGGTCAGAAATTATCTGCCCTACTTTGTTTGACTGTAAGTCGTAAGATCCCTATTCCAGAAAGGGACCTGCCCCATACCGAGAAGGAGGGAATGCTGCTCAGAGAGGCCAAGAAGAATCTGGACAGACAGGCCTTTCTGGGTTTCCCTACTGTGTTTATTATCATTATATCCTACCCTTCATGTCCAGTCATTTCTACAAGGCTGTCCATACTTCATAGAATCTTAAAAACAATGGACAATTTCCCCTGTATCTTTAGGCCTTCATTTTGAAGGGCTCCCATGTAATGTACAACTATGATCAATTTTTTTCTCCTATTAATCTGCCTTTTAGTCAGTGATTTTCAGCAAACCTTCAGAGGGTGAAGGGGAAGCTTTCCTTTACTCTGTAATGTAATTCAAGGAGTGTTTCTTTCTTTTTCTTTTTTTGCCTTCACTCTTGCTGAGGCTGGAATGCAGTGGCACCATCCCGGCTCACTGCGATGTCCGCCTCCCAAGCTTAAGCCTCATGTCTCACTCAGCCTCCCAAGTAGCTGGGACCACAGGTATGCACCACCACGCCCAGCTAATTTTTGTACTTTTCGTAGAAGGGGTTTTACCCTGTTGGCAAGGCTGGTCTGGAACTCCTGGACTCAAGTGATCCGCCCACCTTGGCATCCCAGAGTGCTGGGATTTTCATGTGTGAGCCACTGTGTCTGGCCCCTTGCCTCTATAGTGTATACTGAAGGAGTTCAGTAAATATCATCCCAAAGTATGCTGCATTGTTGTGCTGATTACTTCATGCTAAAGTCATTTGGGAAATAGCAAATGCACAGAGGGGCTTTTTCTGAATCTCTTTTATTTGACTAAATGCAGATTCTCCAGGAGAAGGAAGTTAATTAATCATGAAAATCCTTCCTAGGCATTTTTATCTATCTTGGGAAGATTAACAGCAACAGAAGTGGAATGGAGAAGAGACTAGAAATTGGCTCCTTGTCCAGATAGGCCACTGTCTACTCTGAAAGCCCATTCCTGTTTTCATTATCGTACTCTTCCTAGGTCGCTCCAACTCCCCTTTCTCCTTACTCCTCTGTTTAAATAGAGAAAGAATTTAAGTTGTAGAGAGTTGATAAAATGCTGAATGGTTCCGAGTGATGAATGTAGAAAGGAGGTGGGGAGAGAGGAAAGCTAGTCTCAATACCCTTTTCCTCCAAACCTGACCAGTTCTTGGCCAGAGAAATAGTCTCCCACAGAAGGAGTTTCCTGGCATCTCTAAGAAAATCTGAGGTTAGAAAATCTCTGTAGTTGGCATCCAAAAGAATAAAATGGGCAACTGAGGACTAATAATTTGAGGAATTAGAAAGTTTAAGTTCTATCCACCACTTACCCTGGCTGCTATCACCTCATTTTATGTCATTTACTGGATTGTCTGTTCTTCCTGGTCTCTTTTTCCTCAACTAAAAGTGATTTCTAAAGTCTCTTCCAGAATAAATAGTCAGCTTCTGAAAATAGATCTCCTCCATATGGATCACATGAAGCTATCACTAACAAATGTCACATATCATAAGATTTGTTTCAATCATGGAAAAAGTAGTTCTACACTGCCAACCTAAATAACAGAGGGAGGCTCTCTGAAATAAAATATATCTTGGGGGACTAGAGCATTGTAATGGGAATATGCATGCCAGAGTAAATAAGGTGAATATATAGGAAGGTAAAAAAAAGACAAGGTTAAAAAATCAATTATTTACATAATTGTTTAGAAAGAATCATCCTTGACCATAAAGACTGAGGACTAAACTCTGATTTTTATCTTGCCCAAATTCCCAAATAAGGGGTCTGGGGAGTCATGCCCTACAAATCATAAATTCTCATCAGATGGGTTTTATTTAACCCTATATATCATGAGTTACTTTCCAACCTGACTGGCATAAAACATTATGAGACAAGGAAGAAAATCAAAATATTTTACACCAAAAACCATGTTTCTTCGCCATATTTTGAAATGGCCCTGCAAAGTTGTTTTTTGTGTGGGGGAAAATCTGCGTCTGTAAAGAATCTCTATTCCAGACCCTCCCAATCCTAAAGAGATTAACTAAGATCTGAATAGGAAACATTTATTGTCATCTATTGTCTCTAAGGGCAGCCACTGTAAGACTTCAAAAGAACTTGGTCCCCACAATCTTTTTCTTAACCTGAACATTCCCTTTCTGTCAATCCCAGGTCTTCAACCAATTGTCAACCAGAAAATGTTTAAATTCACCTGTAGTGAGGAAGCACCCCATCCCCACCCCCTACCCCAACACTCCTGCCCTGCCTGAGCATCCTGCCTTTCTGGACCAAACCAATGTACTTCTTAAATGTATTTGATTGATGTCTCCTGCCTCCCTAAAATGTATAAAAGCAAGCTGCGCCCTGACCACTTTGGTCACATGTTCTTAGGACCTCCTGAGGGATGTGTCACAGGACACAATCATATTTGGCTCAGAATACATCTCTTCAAATATTTTACAGGGTTTGACTCTTTTCATTGACAAGATCAATAACAAAGGTAACACCAGTTCAAGGTTAGACAGACAGTTACTGGATGGATGTCCTTATAAAAATATTTTTGTGTAAATCTGCAAGGGCCTTTATACAAGATTGTGGTTTTTACAATGTTTTGTGATAGTTTTTATGATCAGATATACAAATATAAAAAACTCACTCCTCATGGCCTTCCTGGGCTCTATTTGTCAGAGTTTTCTTAACATTAGTGATTCCATTTTGATTCTGACAACTTTCACAATACACTGACCATGTGCTCTGAGGTCCCAAAGTGTCTGTCTTTACAAAATGACTATCTTTATATAGCTGCTCTCTTTTCAATTTCATGCTTGCTAATAGGAAACTATATACAGAAAGAAGAATGGCAGCCTTGTACAAGATTAGGAGGTAAATTGAATTCACTACTTTGAAAGGAGGCTCTGTCTATAGTCACAATATCCAAGAATAAACTGAAAATTCATTTCTTAAATAGGATCCAGGAGAAAATAAAAAGTACAGTTCCATTTTTCTTGGTTTTTTTTTTTTTTTTTTTTTTTTTTTTTTTTTTTTTTTTTTTTTTTTAGATAAATCACATGTGCCCCTGCTTATCTGTGTGATTAGAAAGTTTCTTACTGAGAACAGTGTTGAGTTTGAAACCAGCCTGGCCAACATGGTGAAACCCCGTCTTTACTAAAAATACAAAAAATTAGCTGGGAGTGGTGGTGCACACCTGTAATCCTATCTACCTAGGAAGCTGAGGCAGGAGAATTGCTTGAACCTGGGAAGTGGAGGTTGCAGTGAGCTGAGATGGTGCCATGGCACTCCAGCCTGGGCGACAGAGTAAGACCGTTTCAGAAAAAAAATTGTATTGCCATGGGCCTATATATAAGCAGGAGTGGAAACGAAACATGACAGATGAACATCAAAGTCATAATAGACTTGCCCTGAGAAAGTCGTTAACAGGTCTGGGGATGGAGCTGAAGAATACTTACATTTCATGAGTGTTTTCCTCTTTTCTCTAAATATAAAAGAAACTTGTAGTGAATATGTCATGATGTTAAATAATAGATCAAATCCGTGTGGTCACTTTTAACTCTTCTATAATTTTTTAAAAGGTAAAATAAGGTGATGAGTAATGAGGAATGCTGATGTTTCGGTTCAATGAATTGAAAATTGTGGCTATTAACTAATATTTACCAACTCACCAGTATCTAAGATGTACCAGGCCTTGTTCTAGGTATGATGGCAACTACAGTGCCAAAACACAAAAATCTGTCCTTTTAAATTTACTTCCCATGAGAGAGAAAATACTAAAGGAATAAAGACACAATGTACTGCATAGTAATAAGTGCTAAGGAAGAAAACAGACTAGGAGCAAGACATTTTTTGAAAGAGTTGTTATTCAAAATAACTTCATGGTCTGGCGAGAGGGTTCACGCCTGTAATCGCAATACTTTGGGAGGCCATGGCAGGAGAATCATCTGAGCCCAGAGTTCGAGACCAGACTGGGTAAAAAAAGTGAGACACCTTCCTCCCACCTCCCATCTCTACAATTAAAAAAAAAAAAATACAGCTGGGCTAGGTGGGGAGCACTTGTACTTCTAGCTACTCAGAAGGCTGCTTAAGCCCACGAGTTCGAAGTTGCAGTGAGCTATGATCGCGCCACTTGGACTCCAGCCTGAGTGACAGAGTGAGGCCCTGTCTCAAATAAAATATAAAATAAAATATAATATAAAATATAAAATAATAAAAATAAATACTTCCAATTCTCTTTAACTGAATCTCTAAAAATTGACTACCTATAAACTGGGAACTCTAAACTTAAATTATAGTTTACAAAATGATAGTATGTAGAGGTGGAGGTATTTCAGCTCATGGACTTAGTATCAATTCCCCCTCTGTAAGATGGGGTACCTCTGATTTCTTACTTGAAAGCTGCTTTCTGATTTTCTCCTCGAAGGAATGTGAATACTTCCATTTGCTGTCACTTTCCCTTTGATTGACCTAGCAAAGGAAGGAAGGTTGGTGACAGTATGTCCTAAGTAACTTTTTGGGGGGGGGGGAATAAAAAGATTAGCAGAGGATGGTTTCGATCCATCGACCTCTGGGTTATGGGCCCAGCACGCTTCCGCTGCGCCACTCTGCTACGTGCAAAATAGCGCTTTGCCGGGGAATTCTTTGTGATGTTTACCTCAAAAGTTGGTGGGGATTTTGGTTTTTCGGTACGGTTAAATAAATCTGATTTCCACCCCCCACCAAGGGCCACTAGTTCTGTTTATGCTGCAAACATGAGGATGAGTTCAGCGTGTATTGGTATCAAACATTCTGAAAGCAAAACAAAGAAAACCTCGATGTTTCTGTAAGAAAATAGCCTGTCGCTACCCTGCTTGCTTTATCATGCAGTCAGGATGTAAGACTAAGGCAAAAACCCGTATAGGGAAAATATCCAACTTCTGAAATATAATACGTGGTTTTCAAGAAGCATAAAACGTTTCCGCTGCATTGGCCGGGAATCGAACCCGGGCCTCCCGCGTGGCAGGCGAGAATTCTACCACTGAACCACCAATGCTTGCTGTACCAAAAAGGCTTTTCCATGTCTAGGAATGCTTTGCCGTTTTTCAGCAATCCAACCATAGACTTTGTTTTCAAAAAGATATTTAGGTAGCTTTCCGTTCTTATTGAATAGAGCCTCATAACAGAGCCTTCTTGCCTTCTTCCCTTCTTTTCAGGAAGAAAAAAATCCCTTTCACTGCAACTTCAAAGCGTCTCTGGCAACACTGGAGGCTGCCCGTGTGTGGGCTGCCTGGCTCCGGCAGGGTCTCAGCGGCGCGGTTGCACTGCTCCGACTGGGCCTGCACCTCCGCCACGCGGGTCGCGGGCTCCTGAGCTGACTCTGTCCGCCGCTGCAGGGCCCTAGGTATCCACTTGCCGCGTGCTCCCAAGCTCCGGACTCTTAAGTTTCAGGAAGCGCTATGGAAGATGCCAAATTCCTTAGTTTGGGAGGCAGAAGACATTTTATGACCGTGGGGAGGCTCAAAGTCCAGGTGGGTTCTGGAGGGAACGGGAGAGGTAGAATAGGGTTACATGAGCACGAAGAATAAAGAAAATGAAGTGGAGGACCGCGGAGGAAGAGAACCCGAGCAGAGGATAAAGGAGGTAGGGCAGCCAAAAGAGGAGGGAGGAGGGGAGGAGCCAGAGGGAAGGGGTGGCAAAAAGGAACCTAGTGTTGCTCTCCACAGGTCTCCCCAAAGAAAAGGGAGGCAGTGGGGGATTTAAGAGTTTTGTGGATTTACCTTATGCTTCAGTTGCCATGGTTTTGGGGGTGGCACTGGAAACTTCTTCCTGGCAAACTGAGCGCAAAGGTCTCATTGAAGAATAATTTCCACAACGGGTGCAATGATGACTCTAATACAAATATAAAAACGAACCCGGGTAAAAAAAATTTGTGTAACTCAATGCGGTAATTGGTGAGGTGTTGATACCTGTTCAAAGGAGAATCCAAAGAGTGCTCGCTTCGGCAGCACATATAGGAGAATCCAAAGAACAGACGCTATTTATAGATCAGGAATATTAAAATAGGTGTGTAAATGAGGCCAAAACTGTTTTGGTGAGATGTTCCCCAAACGTGTTTAAAGAAGATGGCCATCCATTTTGTCCCTACCGCAATACAGAATTAATTTGTATGTCCATAGATACGAAGAATTTTGTATTGCCATCATTAGCTACAATTTGCAGAGTTGTAAAATAGCTCCCGTACAATCGGAATCAGATGACACAGAAAGATGTGTTATAGTTTTCCTTTGAAGCACAAATTTTTCCAGCAATCTTTTCCTTTTTAAGGTAGATTGCTGCTCAACCTTACCTGAGTATAAATGTAAGGGCCAAACTAAGAAGTTAAACTTGCTTTTGAAAGCTTATCAATGCCAAAAGCACTGGTCTGATATTCCTGATCATATTCTGGGGAAAGTCTTGGGTGGGGATTCTTTTCCTTTCCTTTCTTTTCTTTTCTTTCTTTCTTTTTTTGTTTTGTTTGTTTTGGTATCTTTCTGTCGCCTAGGCTACAGTGCAGGGCTGGGGATTCTTAAGACCTCGGTTCACAGAATGTGAATGTTTGTGTCTCTCCAAAATTCATATGTTGAAGCCCCAGTTCCCCATGTGACATATTTGGAGGTAAATGGGAGGTAATTAGGTCATGAGGGTTAAGTCCTCATGAATGGAATTAGTGCCCTTATAAGAAGATACAGGAAAGACGTTACCTCTTTCTGCCATGTGAGGACACATCATGGAGGTAACTCTGCAAACCAGGAAAAATACCCCCTTCAGAACCAGGCTATGCTGGCAGCTTGATCTTTCCAGCCTTAGAACTGTGAGAAATACATGTCTGTTTAAGCTACCCAGTCTATGGTGGCAGTTTTTTTTGTTGTTGTTGTTTGTTTTTGAGATGGAGTCTCGCTCTGTCACCCAGGCTGGAGAGCAGTGGCGCGATCTCAGCCCACTGCAACCTCCGCCTCCCGGGTTCAAGCAATTCTCCTGCCTCAGCCTTCTGAGTAGCTGGGATTACAGGCGCGTGCCACCATGCCCGGCTAATTTTTGTCTTTTTGGTAGAGACGGGGTTTCACCATATTGGTCAGGCTGGTCTCGAACTCCTGACCTCGTGATCCACCCACCTTGGCCTCCCAAAGTGCTGGGATTACAGGCGTGAGCCACCGCGCCTGGCCTATGTTGTTTTTTATAGCAGCCCAAGCTAAGACAGTGATGAAAGATCTGGACTCACTCTCTAGAAGCCTGTGCATGCACACACATATCTGCATTCGATTTCAGATATGGAGCCTAGTTTAAATGAGGTAGGTTAGATACGGTGATCATAGCTTCCCTTAAAGGAGAACAAACTTGCTAAATAAATGGAGAGGACAAATTGCCTGACAGTGCACAAACCAGCCGCATCTTGGACTTATGGTTGGTGTCATGCACGTCCGTGTGAAGAGACCATCAAACAGGCTTTGTGTGCATAATAAAGCTTTTTAATCACCTGGGGTGCAGGTGGGCTGAGTCCGAAAAGAGAGTCAGCGAAGGGCGATAAGGGTGGGGCCGTTTTATAGGATTTGGGTAGGTAAAGGAAAATTACAGTCAAAAGGGGAGTTGTTCTCTGGTGGGTAGGAGTGGGGGTCACAAGGTGCTCAGTGGGGGAGCTTTTTGAGCCAGGATGAGCCAGGAAAAGGACTTTCACAGGGTAATGTCATCATTTAAGGCAAGGACCGGCCATTTTCACTTCTTTTGTGGTGGAATGTCATCAGTCAAGGCGGGGCAGGGCATTTTCATCTCTTTTGTGATTCTTCAGTTACTTCAGGCCATCTGGGCGTATAGGTGCAAGTCACAGGGGATGCGATGCCTTGGCTTGAGCTCAGAGGCCTGACAGTTGGAACATTCTGCAGCAAAGAATTAGAACAGCAAAAAGGGGGGAAAATCCTCCAATAGGCGCAAGCACGGAAACCCGTGATTGGTGTCCTTAAGTTGACCTATGCTCATTATAGTAGTAAAAAGCACACCCCAGGGGGATATTTAACATGCTAATGAGACATGCCATGTATGTGCTACCATGCAAAACCACAGTGCAGGCACGCCCAAGAGAACATGTTTTATAGCAATGTCCTCCCACCCCCTCATGAATAATCACATAAGACTCCGTGAGGCGAGTTTGTCCAGTGTCAGCCAGTACTGTCTCTTGAGCAGCCCTCTCTGATCAGCTTTATCAGAGTGTACTTTCGCTTTGCAATAAACTCTTGCTTACTTAGGACTCACTTTCAAATTATTTTGTGCAGTGAAGTCAAGAACCTGAACTGGCCCACCAGCAACATTAGAAACCGTACTCCGGTAGTTCTAGGGCCTCTGCTCTCCCTCTTTTAACCAGGAAGGTGGTTTTCGGCCGGGCGCGGTGTCTCACGCCTGTAATCACTGCACTTTGGAAGGCCGAGGCGGGCGGATCACCAGAGATCAGGAGTTCGAAACCAACCTGACCAACATGGAGAAACTCTGTCTCTACTAAAAATACAAAATTAGCCTGGCCTAGTGGCGCATGCCTGTAATCCCAGCTGCTCGGGAAGCTGAGGCAGGAGAATTGCTGGAACCCGGGAGGCGGAGATTGCAGTGAGCCGAGAGCACGTCATTACACTCCAGCTTGGGCAACAACAGCAAAACTCCGTCTCAAAAAAAAAAAAAAAAAGGCAGTTTTCATCAGTACCATCCCTCTCATGCTTCTCATTCATTCATTCTCACGCCTACTCTTCAGGAAAAGCAGCCTCGCCTTTGTGAAGGCCCCCTCCTTGGGGAAGCAGCTTAGATGGGAAGGGGACGCAGAGCAGATAATGTATAAGTAGGTACATATCAAGCTGTATTCCTGAAAATCACCCATGAGGCCCTACTTCCCTGCCTCCTGCCACACATACCTCCTCTCCTCCCACGCCAGGCCTTGTTCACTGTGCCTCAACCAATGAAGAGCCAGGTGATTCTTTAGAGCCTTCCAACCACAGTGTATTAGCCTGTTCTCATGATGCTGTAAAGAACTGCCCAAGGCTGAGTACTTTATAAAGGAAAGAGGTTTAGTTGAGGACTGGGGAGGCCTCGGGAAACTCTCAATCATGGCGGAAAGGGAAGCAAACACGTCTCTTCAAATGGTGACAGGAGAGAGAAACGAGAACCCAGCGAAGAGGGAAGCCCCGTATAAAACCCATCAGATCTCATGAGAACTTACTATCACAAAAATAGCATGGAGGAAACCGCCCCCATGATCCAATTACCTCCCTCTGGGTCCCTCCCATGACACATGGGAATTATGGGAACTACAATTTAAGATGAGATCTGGGTAGGGACACAGCCGAACCATATCACACAGACTCAGTACAGGCTTTGCAGTTTCTCTTCCCTATGCCCATAAGCCTCTTCCCCAAGAAATTCCTGCAGGTCTTTCACCTTCTTCAATTTTACTCCTCCTTTAAGTGTCCATTTGTCATCATTGAGGGCTTGCCTGATCACTATTTGATGCAGCAACATCTGCCTTCAAACAGAGAAATGTACACACCCTACCCCTCTTTCTTGCTTTGCATTTTTCTTCATAGCAGTTAGTTCCGTCTGACCTAGCATAAATTTCACTTTATTTCCTGTCCACCAGATTAGATGTTCCCAAAAGAAATGGATTTTTGTCAGTTTTGTCTACTGCTGTGTCTGCAATTTCTGAAAATATACAGGCACCTAGTAGATGCGCAGTAAGTACTTATCAGTAAGGTAATATCTTTTCCTCACCCATCTCAAGGTTCATGGCTGAGGCCCCTATAACAAAAGACAAATTAACAACAGAAACTTACTTATTCTAGGTTGTATGTGACACAGAAGCCTTCAGAGACAAATTTCAAAGATACTTGTGTATTTCTATGCTAAGTTTGATGAAGAAGTGGATAGCTGGGGAGAAATATCATTGTAGGACAGAAGGGGTATGATCTAATGGTAATAAACTGGGGGGATCTTAGCAGACCTGTTTAGATTCTTCTGTATTCCTATGTCTTCAGAGATAAGGACATTTCTTTTTTCTTTTTTTTTTTTTTTTTTTTGAGATGGAGTCTTGTTCTGTTGCCCAGGCTGGAGTGCAGTGGCGCCATCTTGGCTCACTACAAGCTTTGCCTCCCAGGTTCACGGCATTCTCCTGCCTCAGCCTCCCGACTAGCTGGGATTACAGGCACCCACCACCACACCCGGCTAATATTTTGTATTTTTGGTAGAGACAGGGTTTCACCGTGTTAGCCAGGATGGTCTCCATCTCCTGATCTCGTGATCCGCCTGCCTTGGCCTCCCAAAGTGCTGGGATTACAGGCGTGAGCCACTGCGCCTGGCCAAGATAAGGCACGGTGGCCAAGATAAGGCTTTCCTCCAGGTTTAGGGAGGGTACCTTTGAAATGAAAGTGAGAGTTAATACTTCACTAATTCACTTTATGACCTACTTTAAAGGAAGGTTAAAGAGTGACCTTCCTGCTTCTGATGTTTTCTCAAATGCCAAGGTGCCATATTTTGGGGTAGCATGTCCTGAATCCCATCAAATGAATGAATAAATTTGTACCCCTTAGCATGGTGTCATTCACCTCGTAGACACTTGAAGGACACAATGTTGGTTGGTTACTCAGCATTCAATTTGACAACAGCTCAATATTCAAATAGTTTAAACCAGTGGTTCTCAAACTTTGGCATGCATCAGAATCACCTGGAGGGCTTATTACACAAAGATACTTGGGCCACAAACTCTAGGGTTTCTAATGCAGTGTGTCAGGATAGAATGCAATAATTTGCATTTGTAACAAGTTCTCAGGTGATGCCATTAAGGCATTGCCATACCTTGCTGGCTGTGATACTAGCAGCGTCAAATTGGTATAGGTCTATAGCAATCTCAACTCCTGCCTCCTCAGAAGAAAGAATTAGACTGAGGGTCATAAGGTGGAGGGAGAGATAGAGGTAAGGTTTCCAGCAGGAGTGAAAATTTTATTATTATTATTGTTATCATTATTTTGAAATGGAGTCTCACTCTGTCACCCAGGCTGGAGTGCAGTGGGCATGATCTTGGCTCACTGCAATCTCTGCCTCCTGGGCTCAAGCAATTCTCCTGCCTCAGCCTACCAAGTAGCTGGGACTACAGGCACATACCACCATGCCCAGCTGATTTTTATATTTGTAGTAGAGATGGGGTTTCACCATATTGGTTAGGCTGATCTCAAACTTCTGACCTCAGGTGGTCCACCTGCCTTGTCCTTCCAAAGTGCTTGCATTACAGGCATGAGCCACTGTGCCCTGGGAGAGAAAGTTTATTAAAACGTTTTAGGGAGGAATTAAAGGAAGTAAAAAGTACACTTGGAAGACGGCCAAGTGGGTGACTTGAGAGATTCAAGTGCACTGTTTGATGTTTGACTTGGGACTTTATACGTTGGCGTGCTTCCATTGGCATGTTTCCGGGGAGTTGCATTCCTTTTCCCCTGATTTTTCCCTTAGGGTGGACTGTCCTCATGCACAGTGGCCCTGCCAGCACTTGGAGGGGCTGCATGCACAATGTGTTACTGAAGTTGTACACATGCTTTACACATGCTTTACTTGAGGTTTTCTTCTTCTTCTGTTTTTTTTTTTTTTTTTTTT
>NC_045438.1:140531907-140772078 GCF_002776525.5 Piliocolobus tephrosceles | reverse complement strand
TTATTAGTACAGACGGGGTTTCACCATACTGGCCAGGCTGGTCTCAAACTCCTGACCTCCTGATCTGCCCTCCTTGGCCTCCCAAAATGCTGGGATTACAGGCATGAGCGACTCTCATTTTTATCAACTTTTGTCGCTTGTTTTTAGAATTTTCTTCATGCTTAACAATCCTGATATTCCCATTTTTTTGCTCAAGTTTTCCTGTGAAAAACCAAGTTAACCTATAGCATTTCTCTAGTGAAAAGGACATTTCTCTGTTAGACTGGCTGGACAACCTTGACTAGATAATTGTCATGTTTCAATTTCTGCCTGTGTACAATGGAAACAAGAACATCTGTTCAAAGAGATAAGAAATGTGATTTCTTTGAAAAGAATAAGTTGTTTCTTAAATAGAAGATGTAATTCAATTACACTTTTAACACATATGAAAAGAGTGGTTTAGTGGCAAACAACCGAAATTTGGAGGTACTGGCCAGAATTCAAATTTTGGAACTCCCTGTTACAAAGTATGTGTCAATCTGAGCCTCAGTTTTTACCTGCTACTGAGGGACAATAATATTTGAAACATTATTGTAGCAGATATTCAGTGAGAACTTACTATGTTCCCAGAATTATGCTGAACCATTAAATTTCTGAACCCTTACAGTATTCCCTGAAATCCAGTAATAGTTACTCTACCTATTCTGCAAATACAAATGCTGTTGCATTCTTGAGCTTACCAGAAAGTATTGTGAACCCCCAAACTTTGAGACAGGTCTCAGTTAATTTAGACAGTTTATTTTGCCAAGATTGAGGACACATACCCATGACACAGCCTCAGCCTGATGACATGTACCGAAGGTGGTTGGGGCACAACTTGGTTTTATACATTTTAGGGAGACATGAGACATCAATCAATATATAAGAAGAACAGTGGTTCTGTCCAGGTAGGCGGGGACAACTCAAAGCAGGGAAGGGCTTGCAGGTCACAGGTAGGTGAGAGATAAACTTTGCATTATTTTGAGTTTCTGATAAGCCTTGCCAAAGGAGGCAATCAGAATATGCATCTGTCTCAGCAAGCAGAGGGATGACTTTAAATAAAATGGGGGGGAAGGTTTGCCCTGGGCAGTTCCCAGCTTGACTTTTCCCTTTAGTTTAGTAATTTTGATTTTCTTTCACAGTATCAACAAAGTTTTCAGGATACAACTCAGACTTATAGTGCTTCCATCAATGGTCCTAAAATCATTTGTTGACTGAAACATGGAGGATTCCATTTAGCCAGCTAGGCTATCAGGAGTAACAGTGAATTTCACACATTGCAATTCACAACTGCAATAGCAACTATGTTGTGACTGTCACCTGGCCAACATGATTGTAAAAGTCATAGATTATAGATGAACAGCAATTTTTGAGAGAAGTTAAATGTGAAAAAATATACATCTTAAAATTTATGAAATTTGAAATATAAACTGTGGGGCATAGAAGCAAACATCTACAACTGAACTAAAATTCTCTCAGGCTTGCAACAAAACCTGTTGTCAGGGAACATGTGTTGCTATGATTTGAATCCTTTTAACTATACTGATAGATGTTTTATACTCTAGAACATGGTCTGTCATGGGAAATGTTCTGCGTGCACTTGAGAAGAATGCATATTCTGCTGATGCTATGCAGAGCCTTCTATAAATGTCAAATAGTTCACTTAGGTTGATAATGTTCAAGTCTTCTATATGCCTACTGATTTTCTGTCTATTTGTTCTATCTATTATTGATGAAGGGGTGCTGAAATCACCTATAATCATGGCATGCCTACCTCTTTCATCTCTACCAGATTTCTCTGTATGTATTTTGAAGTTTAGTTATCATGTGTATAAATGTTTAAGATTCACATGTCCTTTTGATGGATTGGTTTATTATTATTAAATGATTATATTCTTGGTAACATTCTTTACTCTGAAATCTACTTTTTCTTATAATAACATAGCCAATTCTTTTGATTAATGTTACTGTGGCTACCTTTTCCAATCTTTTACTATTTACTTGTGTGTGTCATTATAGATACATATATATACACATACATACGCACACACACACACATATATTTTTATTTTATTTTATTTTATATATTTTTTGGAACAGTCTCCCTCCATCACCCAGGCTGGAGTGCAGTGGCACATTTCATGGCTCACTGCAACCTCTGCCTCCCGGGTTCAAGCGATTCTAGTGCCTCAGCCTCCCAAGTAGCTGGGATTACAGATGTGCTGCTACTGTGTCCTGCTAATTTTCATATTTTTAGTAGAGACGGAGTTTCCCCATGTTGACCAGGCTGGCCTCAAACTCCTGACCTCAAGTGATCACCTCGGGGTCCCAAAGTGCTGGGATTACAGGCGTGAGCCACCATGCCCGGCTAGTGTCCTTATATTTAAAGTACCTTTCGTATAGACAGCATATAGTGAGCCTTGGTTTTTTATCAGTCTGATGATCTGTGTCTTTTTATTGGAGCATATGTGGGACACATTTTGGTACTGGAAATAGTGTTTAAAAAAAAATAAACCTGTGACATATTTATGGGAATATTATTGTTATTCTTAATGTAAATAACTTAGAAAAGTAAAACATGATAAATATGACAATGTATTTTGTGTCTATATTTAAATTATACACAGAGAGACAGACTGTATTATCTTCCTAATAATTCCACTATCCATGTGGTGCTAATACTCATGCACCTTTTAAAAACTATATTGATTTCTTATATCTGCACAAAAGATTTTATTTTTTCACCAATTTTTGCCCTGTGGTCAATTCAGTGTATGTACTGAAAAATGATATAATCTGTGTGTTTGTTGTTTTAAACAGGAAAATGTATACAGTTTACAAATTCTCATGATAAGATAGTAATGATACTACGAGTAGGAATAAAGTTGAATTCTTGCTCATTTCCTTAAGAATCTAAAATTTAAAAATCTGACCCTTTCAAAGTAAATTTTACGCTCTTTTCTTTGGAAGATGATGGACTATATAGCCCTAAATGATATAGATGATGCAGTACCATGAATGATGGCCCTTCCCAAAAGATATGTCTAGGTGATAATCACTGGAATCTGCAAATGTTACCTCATATGGAGAAAGATGTGATTAAGAATCTTGGGAGGAGGCATTTATTCTAGATTATCTGAGTGAATTCTAAATGCCATCATGAATTCCTGTAAGAGACAGGCAAAGAGGGATTTGACTGAGGCTCACACAGAAAAGAAAGAGATATGAAAATGAAGCCAGAGCTGAGAGTGATGTGGCCACAAGACAAGGATGAGCAGGGCATGCCAATAGTCACTAAAAAACAAAAAAAGCAGAAACAAGTTCACCACCACCACCACACCTCCTCTGCCCACCACCCTCCAGAGAGAACATGGCCTTGCTAGTACCTTGATTTCAGACTTCTGGCTTCCAGAACTGTGAGATAATAACTTTCTATGGTTTTAAGCTGTCAAGTACATGATAATTGGTTATGATAGCCCTAGGAAACTGATACAGTTGATTACTTCACTGTATCCTTTGTTTAAATAGTCCATTATACCCCATCTTTTATCTTCAGGAAGTTTTTAAAAAATCTAACCAAATTTCTCCTATATTGTAATTGGCAGAGACATACACTTTCTGGATTGAAAGGGATCTTATAAGTCACATAGTCCAACTTCCCTTGGACTACTTCTCATATTTGAAAATCATAGTTCCACAGATACTTACCCATTCAAGCCATTTCATGTTTTCTAGCATTGACTTCTATATGCTAAATCAGAATAGCTTCCATCCAGTTCTTTCCTTGGAATCAACTCAATTTCTTTTACATGACATTATTCCAAAGGTTTAGTTATATCTATCATTTTCTCTGCCTGCTTTTGTTTCTTTGGTCATTAACAGAAATTGTTATCACAAATGTTATTTCACAAAAGAAAATTCCTAAAACAGAATTTAAAGAGGAAAGGCATTAGGTAGATTGTTTAATTCAATCTCTATTTTATATAGAATTCTATTTTCCCACATTGCCAGAAATGGTCAGCTATTTCATCATGGTATAACATCTATTTGTGTGTGTGTGTGCCTTATATCATGCTCAGATCTACTTTTTAATTTTTATGCATTAGTAGGATTTCTAACCTTTATGAGACAAACTAAGCTATGCACATGATTTCCCTTTAAATACCTGAGGAAAGCTACTGCTTCATACTTTGACAAAGCATTTTCTACTCAACATTGAAAAAATCGATGCCTTCAATAATTCTTCAAGAGGCATGATGTTCTGATTTTTCAATTCTCTAGTCATTATTTTGTGTAGGCATTTTAGTTTTATAATGTATCTCTTAAGATAAAAATCCTCAAACTAAAGCCAATAATCTACATGTTTTATTATCCATATGTCTTAGCTGGGCTTCTATGGGATTCACTGCCAGTCATAGTTCTACTAATACTATTCTGTAGGATACAATTGAAGTAAATGTGTCCATCTTGATTTATGTTAAATTTCATCCTTTTATTTATTGCTTTTATTTTTTAATTTTACTTCTGATTTCTCTAGAATTATTAATTTCCCAAAGTTTAGTGTCATTTTTAACTTACGAAGTGTGTTCTCTTTAAATTCATGCAAGTTATTTATAAGTGCATATTCTAGTAGGACAAAACACTTAAGTCTTATAATGATATTTTCAGGGTGATAGTGTTTTATTAATCACCTTCTGAGTGAGATTTTACAAAAAGATAGGGACAAATGGAACTGCTTTAACATTTTGGTCATTATTGCTCCGTATTGAACAGAAGTAGATAAGAATTGTTTGCAAATTCTATTCAGAAATCAAGATTTATGGAAGTCATAGCCAGAGCAATCAGGTGAGAGAAAGAAGTAAAACACATCCAAATAGAAAAAGAAATGCAACTATCTCTGTTCACTGAGGATATAATTCTATCCCTAGAAAACCCTGAAGACTTTGCCAAAAGGCTCCTGGAACTGATAAACTACTTCAGTAAAGTTTCAGGATACAAAATTAACATTCAAAAATTAGTAGCATTTCTATACACAAATAATGTTCAATCTGAAGCCAAATCAAGAGGGCAACCCCATGTACAATAGCTACACACACACAAAATTACCTAGGAAGACATCTAATGAAGGAGGTGAAAGATCTCTATTAGGCAGGGCGCAGTGGCTCACGCCTGTAATCCCAGCACTTTGGGAGGCCGAGGGGGGCGGATCACGAGGTCAGGAGATTGAGACCATTCTGATTAACACGGTGAAACCCTGCCTCTACTAAAAATGCAAAAAAATTAGCCGGGCATGGTGGCAGGCGCCTGTAGTCCCAGCTACTCGGGAGGCTGAAGCAGGAGAATGGCCTGAACCTGGGAGGCGGAGTTTGCAGTGAGCCGGGATTGCACCACTGCACTCCAGCCTGGGCGACAGAGTGAGACTCCGTCTCAAACAAACAAACAAACAAAAATATCTCTATTAGGATAACTACAAAACACTGCTGAAGAAATAATAGATGACACAAACAAATGGAAAAACATTCCATGCTCATGGATTGGAAGAATCAATATTGTTAAAATGGCCATATCAGCCAAAGCAATCTATAGATTCAATGCTATTCCTATCAAACTATGAACGTCATTTTTCACAGAAGTAGAAAAACTATTCTAAAATGCATATGGAACCAAAAAATAGTCCCACTGGCCGAAGCAATCCTAAGAAAAAAGAACAAAGTCAGAGTCATCATATAACCCGACTTCAAACTATTCTATAAGGGCTGCAGTAACCAAAACAACATGGTACTGGTACAAAAAGAGACACGTTGACCAATGGAACAGAATAGAGAACTCAGAAATAAAGTCACAAACATATAGCCATCTGATCATTGACAAAAATAAGCAATGGAGAAAGGCCTTCCTATTTAATAAATTGTGCTGGAATAGCTGGCTAGCCATATGCAGAAGAATGAAACTGGACCCTTATCTGTCACCATACACAAAGATTAACTAAAGATAGATTCAAGTTTTAAATGTAAGACTCAAACTACAAGAATCGAAGAAGAAAACCTTGGAAACACCATTCTGAACATGGGGCTTGGGAAATAATTTATGACGAAGTCCTCAAAAGCAATTGCAACAAATACAAAAATTGACAACTGGGACCTAATTAAACTAAAGAGCTTCTGCATAGAAAAAGAAACTGTCAACAGAGTAAACAGACAACCTACAGAATTGGAGAAAATATTTGCAAACTATGCATCCAACAACGGCATAATGTCCAGAATCTCTAAGGAACTTAAACAATTGAACAAGCAAAAAGCAAATAACACCCATTAAAAATGTACAAAAGAAATAGACACTTCTTGAAAGAAGACATACAAGCAGCCAACGAACATATGAAAAAATGTTAATCATCACTAATCACCAGAGAAATGCAAATCAAAACCACAGTGAGATATTATCTCACACCAGTTGGAATGGCTATTATTAAAAAGTCAAGAAACAACAGATGCTGGCAAGGCTGTGGAGAAAAGTGAATACTTATACACTGTTGGTGGGAAAGTAAATTAATTCAGCCATTGTGGAAAGCAGTTTGGGGATTTCTCAAACAACTTAAAACTACGATTCCACTCAGCAATTCCATTACTGGGTATATATCCAAAAGAAAACAAATCCTACCAAAAAAACACGTGAACTCATATGTTCATCACAGCACTATTCACAATTGCAGAGACATGGAATGAACCTAGGCGCCCACCAACAGTGAATTAGATAAAGAAAATGTGGTACGTATATACCATGGAATAACATGAGTCATAAAAAAGAAAAAAAATCATGTCATTTGCAGCAACATGCAGCTACAGGCCATTAACCTAAGTGAATTAACACAGGAATAGAAAACCAAATACTGTATGTTCTCACTTATAAGTGGGAGCTAACCCTTGGGTACTCATGGACATAAAGATAGCAACAGTAGACACTAGGGACTACTAGAGTGGGTAGGTGGGGAGGGGGACAAGGGTTGAAAATCTAACTACTGATACTGTGCTGAGTACCTGGGTGACAAGATCAATCATACCCAAAACCTCAGTATCACAAAATATACCCAGGTAACAAACCTGCAAATGTACCCCCTGAATCTAAAATAAAAGTTGAATTAGAAAAAAAAAAAAAAAGAAATCAAGAATTATAGGCTGGGCGCAGTGGCTCATGCCTGTAATCCCAGCACTTTGGGAGGCCAAGGCAGGTGAATCACCTGAGGTCAGGAGTTTGAGACCAGCCTGGCCAACATGATGAAACCCTGTTTCTACAAAAAATACAAAAATTAGCCAGGCATGGTGGCACTTGCCTGTAATCCCAGCTACTCTCCATAGGCTGAGGCAGGAGAATTGCTTGAACCTAGGAGGCGGAGGTTGCAGTGAACTAAAATGGCGCCACCACACTCCAGCCTGGGTGACAGAGTAAGACTCCGTCTAAAAAAAAAAAAAAAAAAATTATTATTATACGTATCTCTATAAAATAGTTTAGTAATTGTTATTCTAAATGAAGCCAGAATATATATGTATATAGTCACAAGGTAACTGATGGCAAAATACATATAAAATTTTGTCGTATGGCTTTAGAACTTACCAATAGGCAATTTATTAGATCAATTAATGGCTCTTTTAAAAATATATAAAATACTTCAATCTCCATCACTCTGGTTTCTCTACTATTTTCTCATAATTCTTTAAAGGACCCTGACATTGCCTTTGAGCTGACATCAAAATTTGTCTCTGGAAATCTGGTATATCATTTAGTTGGACTTTAAAATATGAATGCATTTTTATTAAGGAATGTCCCCTCATATTTCAATATACTCTATTAGTGTTTTCTCCTATTTTCCTTTAAATTATAACTCATTTCTAAAAATAAAGGATAGAAACTCAGCAAGCAGCATACCTTTATTTATTTTAACTGTTAGCACAGCTGTTCCTAAAGTGTGGTCTCCTAACAGGCAACATAAGTATTACCTGGAAATTTGTAGAAATGCAAATTATCAGGCCTCACCCCAGACTTACTGCATTAGAAGGTCTGGGGGTAGGTGACCCCCACCAATCTGAACTTTACAAGCCCTACAGATGATTCTGATGCAAGTTAAAGTTTTAAGATCCACCATGTTGGGTTAGAATTATGCTGAAATTTATGTTGTTACTGTAAAGTTTTGAAGTAAAACATTCTAATTGTATTTCTTAGTTACTGCATTTTATACTTTTATGACATTTGATAAAAAAATTGGAAAAATAATAATAATGAAGCAGTTAATATAATTATAGTGTAACTCACAAAATCAACCAAATAACCAACTTATAGTGTTTATTTTCTCTAGCACTTTTATGGGCTCTGAAGTCCATATGGAAGAAGTTGAAATTACGATCTATGCTACCTCAAGGGAACTCACATGAAATTAATAAGCATTTCTTTCTGTACAAGAAATGTGCATTAAACAAGCTGTGGACATGATTATATAATGTGCTTTTTTATGACTTAACCTATAAGTGCTTTCTTTTCCTTTTTTTTTTTTTTTTTTTTTTTGAGATGGAGTCTCACTCTGTTGCCCAGGCTAGAGTGCAGTGGTGTGATCTCTACTGCAACCTCCACCTCCTGGGTTCAAGCGAGTCTCCTGCCTCAGCCTCCCTAGTAGCTGGGACTACAGGCCCACACTGCCATGCCCAGCTAATTTTTGTATTTTAGTAGAGACAGGGTTTCACCATTGTTGCCCAGGCTGGTCTTGAACTCCTGACCTCAGGCAATCCACCCGCCTCAGCCTCCCAAAGTGCTAGGATTACAGGCGTGAGCCACCATGCCTGGCCCCTTTAAGTGCTTTCGAAGTTAAAAGGAGAGAGATAATATATACAGTAGAGGAATAATTTTAAAAGCTTAAAAGCAGGCATTTGATTTCAGTCTAAAATGTAGCTACAACTTTATTTGGTAGATGGAATAAGACACTTCTACTTAGGAGAAGTGGGAAGTACAGAAACAACAGAAGATCTAAGTAAAACTGGGGGCTGGAGAATCATTGTGGATTTTAGTATTGTGTTGATGTGCGAATAGTGTTAAAATTTAAGCTAGGGCTGTTAACCTTATATCGATAATTAAGACAAGGTTTTGGATACTTCTGTTAGATCTACAATTGTCTGAAAAATAATTTGTGCCATGGAGTTTGTGTGTGTATGTGTGTAAGGATGAGGGCATCTGTATGTGTATCAAATGTTTTGTTTCTAGGGAAAGAATTTCTAAGCTTTTATTCTGGTTTCAGAGAAGTCTAAGACTCTTCCTGATGTATACAGACTAGTGCTAAGATGTTTGAGACCTTAAAGATTTTAAGGCTATGCTATTTTGAGAATTCATAAAAGATCAGTTCTCAAGACTTGTGCAATGAATATATTTAGGCAGTGGAAAACAGATATAGTTCTCTGTCAACATTTTATTTGAAGACCACCATAATAGTTTTTCTAAGAATAGTAATGATAAAGCAATTTGGAGAGAATTACATTATAAGCTATGTAAAATTGAAGTCTTTAAAAGGCCTATAATTTAGGAATTCCTTATTTATTTATTAACACCCTTGCAAGCAACCTCTCAAAAGCTCCCTTTACATCTTTGTTTCTAAGTGTGTGTGTATGTGTGTATTACTGAAGAAATGATTTCTGGATCAGAAAGGTCTAGTTTACATTGAATTATACAAACAATGATGTAAAGTTTGACAAACCTTGAAAACGTTGTGATTAGTTTTTGGTGCATTGGAAGACCAGTTCTGGGGGCTTGTTCAATGAAACGGTTTAGGCAACAGAAACAAATATAGCTTTTTGTCAAGGAAATTTTCTTTGAGGGAGATTACAATAGTTCTCTATAGTAATGACAAAAATAGGGCAACTTGCAGAGAAGTTAGTAAGCTGAGTAAGCATTGTGTCTTTAGCCAAACTTACCATTTGTATATTTCTTATTTCTTGATTAAGAAGACTCTTGCAACCAACCTTTTAAAGGCTTCCTTTACCTCTTTGTTCCTAAGTGTATATATAAGGGATTCAGCATGGGTGCAATGATTCCACAGAAAAGAGAAACTATCTTTCCCCGGTCTTTGGAGCTGGGTGAAGGTGGTTGCAGATACATGGAGATAGCTGTACCATAAAAAAGTGACACCACAATTAGATGGGAGCCACATGTCCCAAATGCCTTTCGTTGACCTTCAGCAGACTGAATTCTCAACACTGCTTGGACAATAAAAGTATACGATATAAGGACAAGTGTCATGGGTATTAGAAGGAACAGCACGCTGATGAAGAATAGTTCAGCCTCATTTGCTGTTGTCTCAACACAGGACAACTTGAGCAGAGCAGGACTTCACAGAAGAAGTGATCCACTTCTTTGTGACCACACAGTGGCATCTTAAGTGTCCAGGTGGACTGTAATACTGAATTGCTAAAGCCACTAATCCAGGATGCAGCTGCCAACTGGAGGCAGAGCCTCTGGTGCATGACAATTGAGTAATGTAGAGGCCGACAAATAGCTACAAACCTATCAAACCTATCTCCTGGCCAAAGACGGCCAGGAGAAGACATTCAGTGGAACCCAAGGCCAGGAAAATGAAAAGCTGGGCCACACAGCCACCATAACTGATTACTTTCCTAGTGTTGCATATGTTTACCAGCATTTGTGGAACTGTACTTGTGGTATAGCAAAGGTCCAGGAGTGAGAGATTGCTAAGAAAAAAGTACATAGGGGTGTGGAGTTTGAAATCCAAATGTGACACAAGAATTATTGTCAGATTGCCAAAGATTGTCAAGATATAGGAAAACAGAAACATTACAAAGAGTGGAATCTCTAGCCATGGTTGATCTGTGAAACCTAACAGAATGAACTCCTGTGGGACACTCTTATTTACCCAATTCATGTTGAATGGTTCAACTCTTCATTCTCTGAAATACAAGAAGTCAGGAAGTTAACAACAAACTTACTGATTTTGTCAGCTATAATCATTTTGCTAGCAATTTACATAAAATTACAGAATGATCCAATTAATGTGAAAAAGTATTGATAAAAATATAAATATTTTTCCATCCAAGTATTTAAAAAGTGTTTATACGTTTGTAACAGCATATCAGCAAAGTGAATTTCAAGAATCTTTTTTTTTTTTTTTTTGAGACAGTTTCGCTGTTTTGCCCAGGCTGGAGTGCAATGGTGCCCTCTCAGCTCACCACAACCCCTGCCTCCATGGTTCAAGCGATTCTCCTGCCTCAGCTTCCCCAGTAGCTGGAATCATAGGCATGTGCCACCACACCCGGCTAATTTTGTATTTTTAGTATTGATGGAGCTTCTCCATGTTGTTCAGGCTGGTCTCAAACTCCCAAGTTCAGGTGACCCGCCCGCCTCAGCCTCCCAAAGTGCTGAGATTACAGGCGTGAGCCACCATGCCCGGCCTAATTTCAAAAATCTTAAGCCATATTTTCAGTTTCCAAATTGACATAATGTATCCTTTGATATTTTACTGTTTGTAAATGTATTTTTTACATTCTTCCTACCTAGATATCTACTGTGAGGTAGATGTAGATACAGTTTCCTGTCATTTGAATTCATTCTAATTTCTCCTCAAGGCCAGTGAGATTCCCTGATTGTAGGAATCAGTTAAAATTAGTTAAAGCCACCTCCCATTATTCCCCTTCCCTCAAAAAAGTCATGTAGACAGTATCTAGTAAGTTATCAGACACAATTTAAGGAGACACATCCTTTTCATTTTAGAAGCTCATAGAATTTGTATAGATTCCTTAGCAATATGATATTTGAAGTTGACAGGCTGGTCTCATATCCCTACCCTCTCTAATTAGTTACATTCATTATATTGGAATGCTTCTAACCCTTTGATCTCCACACTTCTCATTTGTAAAATGAAGATGATACAGTGTCCCCCTTTATCAATGGGGGATACATTCCAAGACCACCAGTGGCTAGATACCTGAAACTGTGGGTAGTGCCAAACCCTATATATACTATGTTTTTTTAAATACCTACACAACTATAATAAGGTTTAATTTATAAATTAGGCACAGTAAGAGATTAAGAACAATAATAAAATGGAACAAGTATAACAGCTCCACACCCCCATTTATTGTAATAAATGTTATGTGAATGTGGTGGCCCTCTCTTTTTTTCTCTTCAAAACACCTTATTCTAGTGTACTCACCCCTCTGTGTTCTGATGATCTGATAACCGAGATGGCTATTCAGTGACTAACAGGCAGGTGGATGCTCTAAATCAAGCTTGTCCAACCTGAGGCCCACGGGCTGCATGCAGCCCAAGATGGCTTTGAACGCATCCCAGGACGGCTTTGAATGTGGCCCAACATAGATTTGTAAAGTTTCTTAAAACATCATGATATTCACTGATGATTGAAAAAAAAAACAAAACTCATCAGCTATTGTTAGTGTTGCTTTATTTTATGTGAGGCCTAATACAATTCTTCTTCCAATGTGGCCCAGGGAAGACAAAAGATTGGACACCCCTACTCTAAACAGAGGGATGATTCCTGTGACTGGGTGGGACAACACAAGACTTCATCAGGCTATTCAGAATGGCGTGAATTTAAAACTTCTGAATTGTTGACTTCTGTAATTTTCCTTTTAATATTTGCAGACCGTGGGTGACTGTGGGTAACTGAAATTGTGCAGAGCAAAACCACAGATAAGGAAGGACTACTGTAATATTTTTCTAAGTTGTCTTGATGTGAAGTATAAATGATGTGAGGTATAAACGCACACACTTACCCTAGACTCACGCCTTTAGAAATGGAGAAAAGTGGATGAAAGGAACTATAGTGATCCAAAGTCTGAGGTGCTCAGAGAGGAATTACTTATGATTTTTAGAACTCTAAATTTCCTAGGGTTACCAATGGAAATGACTATGCCTGTTAAAACTCAATATCTGATTTCCTTCTTAACCCACAAACCATCAACTCCAACAAGAGGGGGTCATAGTAAGCATATGATGTGAGTATAAATGTGATCTTTACTGTAAATTGCCTAGCAAAGTGCCTGGCACAAAGATGCACAGCCATGTCAGAGAAAGTACAACAGTTCTGCAGGAACTCTGAGATGCTTTGAGTAGAGGCTATTCAGCCCCATACATTTCCTGGAGGGACTAATATGCCAACTCTACCGCTAAACATGTATTCATCCCCCCCCAAATCTTAATGGGACACTTAATTATTGTATTACTTTATCAATATCAGAATATTTGTTTTTCAATTTCCTTCATGTTCAGCAAAATGTTAGCAATGTGAATTTTAATTTTTCTAGTTATTTTAGAACCATTCATTCCCTAAAAAATGTCTCCTTGACTCTCACATGAAAATAAATTTGAGATTCGTAGTCATAGATGTGGATATGAAATGATATTCAAAGGTATTTTTAAGTGAAAAGAAGAAGTTACTTAACATTTGTATAGCATGATTCCATCAATTTATAAAAAGAATATAATATTAGTATAATATATCTATACATTAATATATAAATTAAAAACTACCTTGAATGATACAGAAGAAAGTATTACTCCTAGGAAATCAAAATAGTGGTGAGTAAAGCAGACTTTACTAATAAATTTACCTATTTTTTGTTCAAGTTTTTAATAAGCAGGCATTACTTTTGTAATATTTTTTTTAAACGACCGTGCTGACCAATTTATTCTCTGTATTCTACTTTCAGACTAGCATTGCTTTAGTTAAGACTTTGATCTCCATGAAGGTGAAAATATTATAAGAAATATAGTTTTTTTATTTCTTGATAATTCCTTAAAATTCAGTCTGAAAGTACAAAGAGTTTTTTAAAGGATGGATTGGAGGAGCATTTTGAATATTACTAGTAATATATATATATATAAAACTAGTAATATATTTTGCTAGCAATTTACATAAAATTACAGACTGATCCAATTAATGTGTGTGTGAGAGAGAGAGAGAGAGAGCGTGCCAAGGAATGCAGGAATCAGATAAAACAAGGCAAATAGCCTCAGTAAAGAGAGATTTCATATACTTCACAATTTCTTTGAGTTCCACAAGTGTTGAAGAGATCCCCTCAAACCCATAATTTTGGGATGGCTGAAATGCCCCAGTTTATTCAGGACTGCTGAATGTACTCCTGCTATCTTGACATAGTCACTAACAGAGTCACTCCTATTCTCAGATGCGTTCCTGTTTGGATAAATTATAACATTTCCTGTCATTTATTGCTCAGGAGATATCTCACTATTAAGGACACTGCATGTGCTTTCTCCTTTAACATGGGTCAATGGCCCTTCCTTCCTGACCAGGCTGTCTGACTTTTCTTTCTCCTTAGAACTCAGCTAAGAGACTGCCTCACCAAAAAGCCCTTTCACTGAGGATAATAGAAGAAGGAGAGAATCAATTAACTCTTTTCAAATTAATTGACTGCCTCACTCTGAGATTCAGTCCTTACAAAATAAATAAACTGCTTTCTCATCAATATAACATATTAGTGTATCCTGTTATGTAATATCACCTCACATTCTGTAGTAAGGGCACAAGGAGGGGGGAAATATTTATCACTCAGGTAGGAAGCCCTGGAGCTGAATAACAATGATGCAGCCAGAAAGCAGTGAGGGGAGGAAGCCGGAGATTTCAGAGCACTGAATTCTAATATTCTGTCTTACTCATCTTTGCGTACTTTCTCATCTTCTGAACAAACAGTTGCCTCAAATATTTATCCACTGTTAAAAGGATGTCTTTAAATAGCTGTGGTATCCTTTTGTATTTCATACATTTTACGTAATTTAAATTCTGATTCATATCCCTAATTTTAGAATTAAAGTGTTTGTTAACAACTAAAAAGCAAAACAAAACAAAACTAAGAAGTCCTTATCTGCATCTTTAAGATTATATCAAATAGGCTACTGAGTACTTACCTGTTAACACCTGCTCCAATTGCTTGCAATTGTGGCTAATGTCTTAAAGGTGGTAGATTTCTGTGCTTTCCAATAAAATCACATTGCCAGCATCTCCAGATACAATTATTCTTATTTTGAATAGCAAACATTCCATTGATTAGCAAAACAAAACATTTGAATTATGTGATATATCTAGCAGATCAGAAAGAGAGCATAGCAATTGGATTAAAACAGAAGTTAATGGAAGAGAATTTTAGAAAGCTGCTGAGGGGATCTTTATAGTTTTTATCTGTGATCACTTTAGAATGTTTTAATCCCTAGTTTAGAATACTTACCTAGATGAATATGCATCCTTACCTCTTTTCTTACCTGTGTATTGGTTGACCTTATATTTGTCATCTCCCTCTTGAATTTTCTCATTATATATTTTTAACATTAAAAAAAGATGAGGTTCAACAGAGTCTTGGAAGCATCTTTTTAAATTGCACTGTGGGAAAAAAAAATCGAGACAAGAGAGGCAACAAGAGTTTTAGTCCCAAACCTGCCATCCGAAGTCAACGTATAATTGGGCGAGTTAGTTAATAGCTTTGGCCTTCCGTTTTATTTTCTGTAACATTATAGGGTTGCTATTTTCCTTACAGCATAAAAACTATTTACTTCTATGTTTTCTTAAAGTTTCTCATATCCCTGTGAGATACATTTCCACATTTCTTTTTGCTGGAGTATAAGAATGAATCATAGGACCATTTTCTCCACACAGCTGATGCATTGTACAAGGAAGTTTGTAAAAGAAAAAGATTCCTGTTTATAAAAGATTAATTTTGTAGGTAGAAACCTGAAATTATATACTAAAAGAAATTACTTTCCCGAAGTCCTAGGTCTTGTAAGCAGCAAACTGAAGATTAGAACAAAAGACTGACCTTCTCTAAAGTTCTTATTTCCCATAGAAATTACAGATATGCTCAAAATAACATTATGTATAACAATAAAGCACCTAAAAGATGAAGCTAAGTCAGATTTTTCCAGCAGATAATTTAGTCTTTGCTGAGATTTGAATTACAGACTATAACATGAGTGCTTACTTAGAACACTCAAATTTTAATGTAAGTTTATTTCATAATTTTTAGAAATGTTTTCTACTTACCTCCATTAGAGGTAGATCTTTTTTTTTTTCTTTCTTTCTTTTTTTGGTATAAGAAAGCTTGAGTTCAAACAGGACTAATTTAAAGTACACAGATAAACATCTTCATACACTTAGTTGTATAATTGATTTCATGAAATTTTTTTACTTATTTTAATTCCACTCAATATGGAGTAAGTCATGAAGTCTCTACTCAGAGTTAACTAGATAATAAGGATGAAACATTGCAGATGACCAGAATGTGGTGTGCAGCATCACATCACTTGGAATTTAGGGTGTCAACTGCTATTCTCAGAGACTCTTTCGAGTCAGTTTTGCAAAATGGATAAAAGAATTTTCTCTATTGATTGTAGTGTTTGTTTTGGTCACTGGCAGAAATCTCAATCACTAAACTGCAAAACCCCTCCCCGCCCCGGCGACCCCAGTTTATAGTAATTAACAGCATACCCAGTGGGAAGAGAGAGGAGATCTCTATGAAGTGATGTTCCTCTTTCAAAACTGATTTGCTAAGCAAAGTCCTTTCTCTAGGGACTGAATCCTCAACTTTTTCTAATGCAAAAGGAATGACAATGGAGACTAAACTACTTTATCAAAAAACACTGGAATTTTACGCTATTGAATTGAAGTTAGTTTTCTTCTGTAAACTATTTCATGAGTTCTTTAAAGCCAATTACTTCTATCAGGAAAAAAGTCTTTATTTTTATTACTATTTTTTTAAATCACAGCTGCACATACCAAGGGAATCATTTTTTTTTTTTTGAGACAGAGTCTCACTGTGTTGCCCAGGCTGGAGTGCAATGGCATGATCTCAGCTCATCACAACCTCTGCCTCCCGGCTCAAATAATTCTCCTGCCTCAGCCTTCCGAGTAGCTGGGACTACAGGTGCGTGCCACCACGCATGGGCTAATTTTTTTGTATTTTTAGTAGAGACGGGATTTCACCATGTTGGCCAGGCTGGTCTCAATCTCCTGACCTCGTGATCCGCCCACCTTGGCCTCTCAAAGTGCTGGGATTATAGGCATGAGCCATCGCGCCCAGCCCAAGGGAAGAATTTTTTTATTTCAAGTGTAAAATCTCTAAGATGCGATCTGAGATCATGTTCCCAAAACTTTGATTTCTATATCAGAAAATAAGCTACCATTTATCTCCAGAAAATAGTGCATTAATTTGATTTATGGTATATTTTATATAAAATGGCTTTTTAAAAAGTTAATGTACAGCAATATATCTAGTATATATTTTCTTTGATGGATTTTGAGTTTTCATTCTCAGTTTCTAAGGTCTTACTCAGTTCAGAATTGTATCTGGCCCCTTAAATTGCCTGGTTTGAAGTTTATTTATAGTACAGTATTTAATCCAAATGTAATACTTTTATTTTTTATATGTTGTAATATGCAGATTCATTTGAGTTGCTTTTCTAGATTAATAAAATTAGAAGACATATGTTTATAATTCTAGAAAAAATATTTGGTATCTATTAAATAGAAAAAAACACTTTTAACAATTTTGAAAAATACTACAAATAGCTCAATAGGAAAATAAATTACATAGGCAGTTTAGAGAATAGCACATTCAAATGATCAATAGATATAAGGAAATATGATCAAGTTATCAAATATAGAAAGATATATATTTTTAGTTCAACATCTCCTTCTGAGAGAAGGATATATTAAAGTAATGATGATAAAGCTCCCCATTTTCACCAGATCAGAAACAAAAGGATAAATGAATTTTATTGCTAAGGTAGATGAAGGAAGACAGTTACTCACAGATTACTAGTGGATATTTAAAGTGTTATAGGCATTCTGGTGAGAAATATGGCAATAGTTGCTTACAAACTATATATATTGTCAATTTAGCACTGTTACTCCTGGGACTCTTTCCTAGGGAAAGGAAATTAACAGTATGTAAGGACACGTGGGCAATGACGTTTATTGTAGAGATATTTTAATGACCAGAGATAGAGGAAAAACGTGTTTTTTTGGTAGATAGTTTTCTAAATAATTAATATGTTCACTGAACAGAATAATATGCATCTATCTAAAATAAGGAACTATAGGTCTAACAGACAGCTTGGAGATATTTTCCTGAGGTATCGCTGAGTGAGCAAATAAAGAAGCAAAAAAGGTAAAAAAAACATGGTCCCAGTTTTATAGAATAATTATTTAAGGCACCATAAATATGATTTTCTCTATTATGTGTCTGTGTGAGATTACATAACAAAAGACCTTTTTTTCCCCCAGAATAGTAAGAAAGGCTACTTCTTACATAACTAACAAGAGTAACTTGGAGAGAGGCAGACAGTAATATTAGGAGGAAGAGCGGGGTGAGGAGGAGAAAGAGGTAGATGGGACATGAAGTAAAACTGGAAAGATAAAGAAATTAAGATTTCACATACAATTGATTTTTAAAAAATGTAATAGCAGTGGTTACCCCTGACTAGAAGACCAGGAATAAGGGGAAAAATTGTACTGGTGTGTGAACTTGGTTTTTTACAACATTTTCAAAAAGGTTTTATTTATTTATTTATGTATGTATGTATGTATGTATTTATTTATTTAGACAAGAGTCTTGCTTTGTGGCCCAGGCTGGAGTGCAGTGGCGTGACCTTGGCTTACTGCAATCTCCACCTTCTGAGTTCAAGCAATTCTCCTGCCTCAACCTCCCGAATAGCTGGGACTACAGGCATGCAACACCATGCCCAACTAATTTTTTTGTGTTTTTAGTAGAGACAGGGTTTCACCATGTTGGCCAGCCTGGTCTCGAACTTCTGACCTCAAGTGATCTGCCTGCATCGGCCTCCCAAAGTGCTGGGATTACTGGTGTGAGCCACCGGGCCTGGCTAAGAGGTTGTAATTTAAATAAACAAAAGTATAGTTTGAAAAGAAAGTAAAGAACTAAGCAAGAAAATATGAATAAATATAAATATTCTGTAGAATGAACCAATTATGCATAAATGGGAATGATTTCAAAAGTTCTGAAACTTAGAAACTATCAAGGGATACCCACTTATGCAAGTTCTGGAAGTAGGGAAGGATCTGCTGAATTTATTATTACTAGCCAGACATGTGCCATCCTTTCAAAGGATTATCTCACTCAGTCCTCATAAGTGCTCTCTGAGAAAGCAATTCACTATCTCCATTCTATAGATGTAGAAACTGAGGCTTAGGGTGATTAAAATAGAATGTGTCAGGGAACTGGTGACATAATATGGCTGTTCCACTTTTATTTATTTTTGTATTTTGTATTTTTGTTGTTCTTTTTTTTTTTTTTTTTACATGCCTTCCTTCTTACCACTAGGACTTATTTTTCAGAAATTTACTTGTTAGCATTTTAAAATAGAAAATGTATCGAATATTAGAACAAAATTCTGTAAGTAGCAAGGTGGGCAAAGTGTTTTCTGTCAGATAAATATTATAGAAGCATGAAAGACTGGATATAATAACTTCCCCAGGAGAAATGGAGATGGGATAAGGACCAAATTTTACTAACATTTAAAATGAACCCTTAGTACTGGAGTCCAAAGAGAGTGGGTAGTATTCTAAGAAATCAAAGGGAATGATGAAGCTTTCTCCAAACAAGGCTAGTCCAACAATAATTTCCTCAACTAATTCCATGTTGCCATAAGAAATCCAAAAATGCAAAGCCTTATACAAAGAATCAAGTCCTGTTTTATAGTTCTCTCTCTGTCTCTCTCTAGATATGTATGTGTGCATGTGTAAATTTTTTGAAGCATTTGTGTGTGTTTTGGACCTAATACCCACTACTCCTAAAGTTTTCAGAGTGTATATCCTCCAAACAAGAATATTCTCCATTTCCAGCATAACCATCACAACTAGGAAATTCACACCATTGCAAGACTGCCATCCAATCTACACACCACATTTAAATTTTGTCAGTTGCCTTAGGAGTGTCCTTCATAATCAACTTTTCCTTTTGGTCTAGGATCCAACTAAGAGTTATGTGTTGTATTTAGTTGTGATGTCTCCTTAGTTTGCCTATATCAGGAGCAGTTCTTCAGCTTTTCCTCATCTTTCATGACATGGTATTTTTCAAGAATGTTGGCCTGTCACTTAGTAGGTTGTCTGTCAATTTGGGGCATTTAACTTTTCTTCATTATTCATTTTTGGCAGGAATACAACAGAAATACTGTTGTCTTCTCATTCATCATATTAAGAGGCATCTGATATCCATGTGTCTCATTATTTGAGATTTTTTACTTTATTACCTGGTTTATGAAGTGTCTGCTAAGTTTGTCTGCTACAAAACTAATTAATAAGTATTTTGCATTTATTAACTGAGATGTATGTTGTAGAGTGTTACTTTGAAACTATATAGACATCATGCTTCTTATTGAAATTTTACCCCCAGATTTAGCATTTCATTGATTCTTATCTGAATCAATTATTATAATGATTATGAAATGATGATGATTTTCTAATCCCACCATTCCTCTGTATTTATTAGTTTATATTCTACCAAATGCTGACTTACTTACTCACAGCTTTAAAGCAGTATGGACTAATGGATTTCAGTTAAATTCAGTTGGTTGTAATCTATTGCTATCTTTATTTTTATGCTCAAGTTTTCCCAAGTTAGGCTAGTAGGAACCTCTGCAAGCCAGCTCCTATATCATTTTGTCATTTTCCCTTGTTTCTATAGGCACTTTCTTACTTTAAGCACAAGAGGTGCCTGAAATCAGCTGTTTATCCAAAGAGCCCTAATTTCTTTCAGTGGAGAAGGGTAGTTAGAAACCTAATCTAGGAACATGGTGGGTTCATTACTATTTTATACCCACACATACTCACAGACACACTGTATCTCTTTCTATGCCCACTCATCTACATATATTAAATATCATGAGTCCACAATTATACCTTCAATTTCAATCTAATTCACTAGGTTTATGCAATTCTTACTTTCCCTGCTTACACCTTCTTTCTCTAACTAGAAGAAACCTAGCTTCTCAATATATTTGCTTATTTTCTCAGTCCTCTATATGTAATCAATCTCTCTACCATGCAGGCCATCTCATTTGAGTCCTGATATCTTCACACATGTTGGGTACTCAGTATGAGCATCACACTCTTCCTCTACACTGGAACTTCTTGTGAATGAAGTCATATACTATGTAAACTTTTTTCTCTGGATTCTTCAACTGAGTATAATGTTTTTGAAATTCATCCACATTATTGCATCTGTTTTTTTTCTTTTTATTGCCAAGAATAATTACATTGTATTAATACACCATAATTTGTTTATCCATTCTTTTGCTGATTGATATTTTTATTGTTTCCTGTTTGGGGTTATTATATAATGGGACTAGTGTGAACATCCCTGTATAATATCTATTGTGGACATGTGTTTTCCTTCTTCTTGGGTAGATATTAAGGTGTATAATTGCTATATTAGAATCTTCCAAATAATTTCCCAAGTAGAGATACCATTTTACACTTACCCAACTGCGGTTTGAGAGTTCTGGTTGCTTCATATCTTTGCCAACATTTGATGTTGTCAGTGTTTTAAATTTTATCCAATCTAGTGGGTGTGTAGATATTTCTCATTATGGTTTAACATGTATTCCACTATTGGCTAATAATGGTGAGCCCTATTTTATGTGCTTATTGACCATATAACTTCTCTTGTGTCAATTTAAGCCTTTGTTCGTTTAAAAAATAGGAAATAGGATTGTTTGTCTTTTGATCATTTATTTGTAAGAGTAATATATATATATATTCTGGTTACAAGTCCTTTGTCAGATGTGCAAGTTATTTTCTCCCAGTCTGTGGCTTGCCTACTTATTTTACTAATAGTATCTTTTGATGAGCAGAAAAGTTTAATATTTATGAGATTTGTTATCACTGTCCACTGCCTTCACAGTGCAGAAGTGTGGCACCTGACATCATCAGGCCTCTTCATATTCTGGCTCTGTGACTTACATCCTGATGCTGCTGAGTTGGCAATGTCAGTCAGCAGGTGGTGTCAAAAGTCTGAGTATTCCTAGAAACCATTCCTACACCAGGAGGGCTAACAACAACTTACCTATCTGTATACACGACTTTAAGCCCATAATTATATCTCTAATACACTTTCTCCTAGCCAGATGATGAAAATTCTCACGGCCATTTCATTGTCAATTGACATGAGAACTATGATAGAGAGAAGTTGAAATGGAAAAGTGAGTGTCCCTAATGAATTAAGGATAAAATATATTTTTACAAATTTTACATAAACATATGTTTATATGAACACATTGCTAGGATCTCTCCCAGGGTCTTGGAAAGGGCCTATGCATGTGATACACTATGAAATTATGCTACATTGATTTCACAGTAAATCTACCTGTGACATTGCCTATGAAGCCACCCACACCAGCAAAATCTGCAGTGTTTACTACAAATTTAGCTCAAACCCAGATTATGAATTCCTCTCATAGGCAAAACAGAATAGTTTTTGGAAGTCTAACCATCCTTCAAGAGCTAGAAAAGTGAAAATAAGTATGAAAATAATTTGCATAACAGATTGCAGAACCATTGAAGCAAAAAAACAAAAAACAAAAAAGTTCATATTCCAGGCAGTGAAGAACTATGAAGTTGAGCTGAAGTTGCTTTTTCCCTGGGGAAATTTGCTGATTCGGAGGGGAGTTACACTTGTTTTTTGTTTTTTCCCCTAATATACACTTTTTATGGAGAACAGCATCTCACTATATTGCCCAGGTAGGTCTCAAACTCCTGGGCTCAAGCTGTCCTCTCACCTCTGCCTCCCTGAGAGCTGGGATTACAGGCATGAGCCACCATACCCTGTGGAACTTACTGATTCTGGATGCAAGCATAAAGCTGGTAAAAGGACCACTAATAGGGAATACATGGAAAAAGCCCAGAAATTTGTTACTTTTGCAAAGCGTAAGTCACACAGCGTCAATTGAGAGCCTGATACAAGGCAGTTTTCCCTTAGGCATTTGAAACATTTTTGTGTAAGGAAGAACATTTAACAAGCTATGTCAAAAACCTCTGAAAAATGCAGCTGAATTTTCAACCGTCTTAAGGTACTGAGGAATTAAAGTTTAGAATTCATGACTAACCCAGAGAATGAACACTGGCAAATATATTAGTCTCTCAGTTGAAAGCCCTAGGACTATAAAGAGATCGGCCAAACCTTTCCAATATGGCAACCGAGTACTGCCTCACCTCCGGCATTGCCTGGATAAATTCCTTTCTGCCTAGCAAAGGAAAAGGGGAACATCCTGAATCAGAGGAAATGACCACAGACTGGATTTATGGACTCCCAAGGCCTACATGAAATGAATTTAGGTGAAAACAGTATTTATCATTTGACTGCCACGAATCTCCACACTCAGTAGTTGACCAAGTAGAATCTCCCTTCTGGGGAGATTTCAGAGAATAATGTTTCTGTTAAAGACTTGAAAGATGTATTGAACTCCAGTTGCATTATCTCTTTAGCCTGTACATAAAACAAATTGAGATTGATGAATGAAATGGATTATTATAAGCTTCATAAGGTGGCAATTTTAATTGATTGTTACTTTCAGTTTGGCTTGCTGTCCTATTTGACCACCTTGACATCTGGCAACCTCTCACTGACACCTTGATTTTAGCCCACTGAAATAGATTTTTATCTTTTGATCTCCAGAACTGTAGGATAGTACATTTATGTTGTTTTAAGTCACCGTATGTGGCAATTTGTAAAAGCTGCCACAGGGATATAATAAACTAAGTGAGCTAAATTTCAACTTTGGAGAAGAAATTAACTGTATTTGAATGTTCTGCTTCTATTTCTGAATCAAGTCATGAGACTGTTGGCTTTGTGTGTGGCTGAAAGCAAGAGAAAGATCTTGAATCTGTCCATCTATGGGTGAGCAATTGTGGCTTTTAGCTGTCATACCCAAGAAAATCCAAAAGTGCTTGATCTGTCTGAAGCAGATTGGAATGCTATATGGAGGCCGTATATGCCTTGATAGAAGTATTTTAGCAGAGGCTACCAGATTTCTGCAGCACAGCCACGCCTTCTTTAGCAAAAAAAAGATCAACTGAGGGAAATAGAAAGGTAGAGAATCCTAAATTACTGCTTTAAAAACAGGACATTCAGATCTTCAGGCTCACGGCTAAAAAAAATAAAATAAAATAAAAGGAGACCTCACATTCTTAATTGTCTTAAGAAATATAGATTATAGATATATAGATACACATATATCTGTGCATATTTAAATGCAAAGCTCTTTAAATGAATTGCTGAGTGTGTTTTACTGATTCTATTATCTTTTTATTTTGAAATAATTTTAGACTTACAAAAAAGTTACAAAAATAGTTGAGAGAACTCATGTATACTCTTCAACTAGACATTTTACATAATCATAGCATAATTATCAAACCACAGGAAATTACCATTGAAAAAATACTGTTAAAATTTTGCAAACTGGGCCAGCTGCAGATGCTCACACCTGTAATCCCAGCACTTTGGGAGGCCGAGGTGGGAGGATCACCGAAGATCAGAAGTTCAAGACCAGCCTGGCCAACATGGTGAAACCCAGTTCTCTACCAAAAGCACAAAAATCAGCCAGGTGTAGCGGTGCACTCCTGTAATCCTAGCTACTCAGGAGGCTGAGGCAGGAGAATCGCTTGAACCTGGGAGGTGGAGGTTGCAGGGAGCAAGATCAAGTCATTGCACTCCAGTCTGGGTGACACAGCGAGGCTCTGTCTCAAAAAAAGAAAGAAGAAAAAAAAGCAAACTCTTTCACAAATGATCTCAGGATCTCATCCAGGATCCTACATTGCATTTAGTTGCTGTATCTCTTTAGTCTCCTCCTCCAACCTGGGACAGTTCCTCAGTCTGTCTTTCATGACTTTGACACCTTTGAAGATTATTAGCCAATTATTTTACAGAAATACCTTCAGTTTGGGTTTGTCTGATGTTTTCTTATGGCATATATTGAGGTTATACATGTTTGGCAAGAATATCACAAGAATGTTGAGGTGCCCATTTTAGTACCTCATATCAAGATGTTAACAATGTTTTATTGTATTACTATGACGATAACTTTGAACACTTGGTTAAGATAATTTCTTCCAGGTGTCTTCACTGTAAAGTGACCATTTTTCCTTTTTAAATTTATAATTATCTTGAGAGGGAATATTTTGAGATTATGCAAATATTCTGTTTCTCATCATATTTTTGCTACTTACGTTGGTGTTCATCAGTGATTCTTGCCTGCAATCATTATTTCTGTAGCATCTATTTTCTATTTCTATTGCTAATTCTACATTTATTTATTGGAATTCTACTGTAAAGAAGAGTTGTTATTTTTCCCCCGTTTGTTATTTGTTCAGTCATTTATTTAAACTCATATAGACTCATGGGTATTTGTTTTATTCTATTATTTGTAGTCCCAATACTATCATTATTTAATTTACTGCTAAAATTGTTCTAGATTTGGCCTTTGGGAGCTCCTTCAAGTTGACTCATGTATCTTTTTAACACGCCCCATCACTATTTGAGAACTTCTATACTCTGTATCACCACCAGCTGTTCTAGGGTCATCTTGGACTTTTACTTCCCCAGCCCTGGAATCAATAATTTTTCTAAGGATCCTTGGTTCCTTTTACTGGAAAATATATTTAGAAATCAAGATCTAGGCACCAGGTGTGCTCATTGCTACTGATTTGTTATTGCTTCCAGTGAACTATCACTCTCTCAGTGAACAGAGCACACACATACATTTTTATTTCTATACCTAGCTCTGTGGGTGTGTGTGTGTATGTGTATTTGTGTGACCACAGTTCATACTAATGCCTCCAATTCCAATCCAAATACCACAGAGTTTATCTGCATAAACTCCCTCCATTCCTTTCTTGTACCTTCTTTCTTGGACAGTGAGAAATTTGGCTCTCATTATCCATAATATATGTACTTATTTGCTCAATTCTAATACACAAATAGCTTTAGAATTACTAATCCACTCTGTTGGGAATAACAATTTTACTAACTAGAGTACAATATTTATGTACAGTTTTTTTTGCTTTTATCCTTAGATGAATCTGTCATCAGCAAAATAGTCAAGATACTCTTTTTCCCAAAGTTAATTAGGTTAGTTTTTTTTTCTTCCTTACCCTCTTTAACTTGCTTTTGTTGTTCATCTGTAATGCAGGTGGGTTAATTTATTATTCTCTGTATTTCTTTTGGGTACCTCTCATTCTGGTTGACTTTAATTGTTTATTTAAATTTGGATATGTGAAGCATTACTATGGCTACAAAAGTTAGAACACACAAAATGTTATACGTACTTACAAAAGTGTCACTCCCCCTCAGCCTTTCCATTCCACTAATTCTCCCATTTTTTATACTGTATTCCAAATCACCACTTCCTCCAACCCTGTGGGTAACTAATCTCATTAGTTTCTGGTTTATCATTCCTGTCTTTCTTTTTGTATAAAGGGGCATATATGTGTATAGTTCATTACATGTCCTTCTTTCTTATATGAAAGAACTGTAAGATAGTACATTATATGAAAGGTAGTATAGACTGGGTGCAGTGGCTCACGCCTGTAATCCCAGCACTTTGGGAGGCCCAGGCAGGTGGATCACTTGAGGTCAGGAGTTTGAGACCAGCCTGGCCAACATGGCAAAACCCTGTCTACACTAAAAATATAAAAATTAACTGGGTGTGGTGGTGTGCACCTATAATCCCAGCTACTTTGGAGACTGAGGCAGGAGAATCGCTTGAACCTGGGAGGCAGAGGTTGCAGTGAGCTGAGATCATTCCACTGCACTCCAGCCTGGGTGATAAAGTGAGACTTCATCTAAAAAACAAACAAACAAACAAAATAGAATGATGATATATAATACTCTTTGCACTTTGCTTTTTCCATTTAACAGTATAACCTGAACTCACTCTGTATTAGTTCATACAGATCTTTATTCTATTTTAAAAGTCTTTTAAAAAACTTTTTATTTTGAAAAAGTTACAGATTTACAAGAAGTTGCAAAAGTAAAAATAGAGGTCTTTTCTATCCCTTTACCCAGTTTCCCACAGTGGAACATCTTACATGATAATAGTAAAATAACAAGGAAATTGACTTTTATACAATCCATAGGTTTTACTCATTTAACTACTTTTACAAGCATGTGTGTGTATATAGTTCTGTGTAACTTGTCACATGTAGATTTGTTTAACTATTGCCACAATCAAGATACACTATTGTTCCATTTCTACAAATATCTCTTGTGTTACTCCTTTCTAATTACACCTATCTCTTTCTGTTCTCGATGCCCCATCCCTAACTCTTGGCAACCACTAATTTGTTCACTATCTCCATTGCTTTGTCATTTTTGAGAATGTTTGCTCATAAATGAAATCATATAGCATGTAACCTTTTAAGATGAACTTCTTTCACTCAGCTTAATTCCTTTGACATTCATTCAAGCTGTTGCATGTATCAATAGTTTGTTCTTTTTTACTGTTGAGTAATATTTCATGACATGGAAGAACCATAGTTTGTTTAACCATTCACTCATTGAAGGACATTTAGGTTGTGTCTGTGTTTTGGTACTACAAATAAAACTACGATAAACAGCAATGTCTAGAATTTTCTGTGAGCATAAGTTTTCATTTTTCTGAGATAACTGTCAAGAAATGTGACGGCTGGGTTATATGGTAAGTGTATGTTTAATTTTTTAAGCAGTTATTTTCTAGAGTGGTTGTACTATTTACATTTCTATCAGTGATGTATTACAGCTCATTTCTCTGTATTCTTGTCAGCTTTGGTGTCATCATTATTTTAAAAAATTTTTCTATTAAGTATGTAGTGATATCTCTTTGTGATTTTAATTTTCATTTCCCTAATAGGTAACGATGTTGAACATATTTTCGTGTGCTTATTGCTGTCAGTGGTAAACATCAGTTCTGTGGTAAACATTAGCTCCTGTCTTTTGCCCATTTTCTAGTTGGATTATTTGCGTTTTCACTGTTGAGTTTTGACAGTTTTAAAAAATATATTCTAGTTAGGAGTCTTTTGTCAGATATATGGTTTGTAAATACTTTCTCCCTGTCTATAACTGTTTTTTTAATGCTTTTAACAGGGCCTTTCACAGAAAAACATTTTCAATTTTGGTGAAGTCAACTTATTTGTTTTCCTTTTATGGATTACACTTTTGCTGTCACATTTTAGCATTTACTGAGATTCTGGAATATGTTGGCTGATGTTTTTCATTGGTTTTGAAAAATTCTTAGCCATTATCTCTTCAAATTTTGCTTCTGCCTTGTATTTTCTCACTTCTCTTTCTGGTACTCTAATTATTTGTATCTTAAATTATTTGTGTATATCTATATAAATCATTATGTTCATAATTTGTTTCTATTCTTTTTTTCTTTCTTGTTTTTAGTTTGGGATTTCTTCTACTTATTTGTCTTCCAGTCACAATTCCTGTATTATGAGGTTAAAATAAGACTACAGGGTTTGGTGGGGTTTTTTGTTTTGTTTTGTTTCTTTGGGGAGGGTTTACCTTGAAAAATGAATTACATTTATATATTTTTAAAAATAATTTCAACTTTTACCTTAGATTCAGGGGATACATGTGTAGGTTTGTTACATGGGCATATTTTGTAATGCTGAAGTTTGGGGTCTGATTGATCTCGTCATCCAAGTATTGAGTATAGTATCCAATAGTTAGTTTTTTAACCTTGATATCATCCCTTCTCCCTTGTAACCCCCAGTGTCTATCTTTATATCTGTGCATACCCAATGAACATGCTGTATTTGGTTTTATGTTCCTGCATTAATTTGCTTAGGATAATGCCCTCCAGCTGCATCCGTGTTGCTGCAAAGGACATGATTTTGATATTTTTAATGGCTGCATAGAATTCCATGGTGTGTATGTACTACATTTTCTTTATCCAGTCTACTCTTGATTGGCACCTAGGTTGAGTCCATGTCTCTGCTATTGTGAATAGTGCTGCAATGAACTTATAAGTGCAAGTGTCTTTTGGTAGAATGATTTTTCTTTGGATATATATCCAGTAATGGGATTGCTGGGTTTAATGTTAGTTCTGTTTTAAATTCTTTGAGAAATCTCCAGCTTTCCACAATGGCTGCACTAATTTACGCTCCCAACAACAGTGTAGCCAGACTAAATTTGTAATTTGTTATTATTTTACCTTTTATTTCTAGAATGCATATTTTTTTCTTTTTTGTGTATTTCAATTCTCTGGCGAAAATTCTATAAGTTTACGTATTTTATCCATATTTTTCTCTAACAAAATAATCATAGTTATGATCAAATATTTGTTTGCTAACCTTAAAATCTGGTTCATCTAGGGATCTCTTTCTACGGCCTCTTTAAAATTTTTTGATTATTGATTATATGGTCTTCTTGCTCTTCTCATGTCTAGTAACTTTTTATTATATACTAGACATTGTGTAAGTGGACAATAGGAGCAATAGATGATGTTACTTGCCACCAAAGGGGTTTCTCCTTTAGGTAGATCAAGTAAGCAGATTTTCTTCCACTTCACTGTCCTTCACCCCTACTTTCATATCTCCTCACATACCAGCCACAGTAAGCATTTTTATTCTTTCATTTTGGTAAATTCTTCTAAATTATCCCTTTTCCTCTCTCTCTATGTATATTTTGTTCTTTTTATTAGTAATTCACCCCTTAATCATCCATCTCTCTAAATTTTCTTCAAAATAAACTAAAATCAATGTAGAGTAAAATAAGTGCTAAAGTCGAACTGCAAATAAAGAGCTTCTGGTATTCTGCCAAATACAACAGAGAGGAATAGCTGTATTTAGTCCATTTTCATGCTGCTGATAAAGACATACCCAAGAGTGGGAAAGAAAAAAAAAAGGTTTAGGCCAGCTGCGGTGGCTCATGCCTGTAATCCCAGCACTTTGGGAGGCTGAGGCAGGCGGATCACGAGATCAGGAGTTTAGAGCCAGCCTGGCAAAGATAGTGAAACCCCATCTCTACTAAAAATATAAAAAATTAGCTGGGCATTATGGTGGGCATCTGTAATTCCAGCTACTCAGGAGGCTGAGCCAGGAGAATCACTTGAACCTGGGAGGCAGAGGTTGCAGTGAGCCAAGATTGTACCACTGCACTCCAGCCCAGGTGACAGTGTGAGACTCTGTATCCCCCCACAAAAAAAAAAAAAAAGAAAAAAAGATTTAATGGACTTACAGTTCCACATGGCTCAGGAAGCCTCACAATTATGGTGGAAGGCAAGGAGCAGCAAGTCACATCTTACATAGATGGCAGCAGGCAAAAAGAGAGCTTATGCAGGAAAACTCCCATTTTTAAAACCATCCGATCTCGGGAGACTTATTCACTATGATCAGAACAGCACAGGAAAGACCTGCCCACATGATTCAATTACCTCCCACCAGGTCCCTCCCACAACACGTGGGAATTCAAGATGAGATTTGGGTAGAAACATAGCCAAACTATATCATTCTGCTCCTGGCCCCTACCAAATCTCATGTCCTCACATTTCAAAACCAATTATGCCTTCCCAACAGTCCCCCAAAGTCTTAACTCATTTCAGCATTGACTCAAAAGTCAACAGTCCAAAGTCTCATTTGAGATAAGGAAAGTCCCTTCCACCTATGAGCCTGTAAAATCAAAAGCAAATTAGTTACTTCCTAGATACAATGTGAGTACAGGCATTGGGTCAATACAGCTGTTCCAAATGGGAGAAATTGGCCAAAACAAAAGGGCTACAGGCCCCAGGCAAGTCCAAAATCTAGTGGGGCAGTCAAATCTTAAAGCTCCAAAGTGATCTCCTTTGGTTCCATGTCTCTCATCCAGGTCATGCTGATGTAAGAGGTGGGTTCCCTTGGTCTTCGGCAGCTCCACCCTTGTGGCTCTGCAGGGTACAGCCTCCCTCCTAGCTGCTTTCATGTGCTAGTGCTGAGTGTCTGTAGCTTTTCCAGTCACATGGTGCAAGCTGTTGGTGGATCTACCATTCTGGGGCCTGGAAGACAGTGACTCTCTTCTCATAGCTCCGCTAGGCAGTACCCTAGTAAGGACTCTGTGTGGGGGCTCCAACCCCACATTTCCTTTCCACACTGTCCTAGCAGAGGTTCTCCATGAGAGCCTTTCCCCTGAAGCAAACTTCTGCCTGGATATCCAGGCATTTCCATATATCCTCTGAAATCTAGGCAGAGGTTCCCAAACTTCAATTCTTGACTTTCTGTCCACCTGCAGGCTCAACACCACAAGGAAGCTGTCAAGGATTGGGGCTTGCACTCTCTGAAACCACTGCCCAAGCTGTACATTGGCCCCTTTTAGTCACAGCTGGAGTGGCTGGCATACAGGGCACCAAGTCCCTAGACTGCACACAGCATGGGGACCCTGGGCCTGGTCGATGAAACTATTTTTTCCTCCTAGGTCTCCAGGCTACTGCAAAGTTCTCTGACATGCCCTAAAGACATTTTCCCATTGTCTTGGTGATTAACATGTGGCTCCTTGTTACTTATGCAAATTTCTGAAGCCAGCTTGAATCTTTCCTCAAAAATGAGATATTCTTTTCCATTGCATTGTTAGGCTGCAAATTTTCCAAATTTTTATGTTCTGTTTCCCTTTTGAAGCTGAATGCCTTTAACAGCACCCAAGTCACCTCTTCAATGCTTTGCTGCTTATAAGTTTCTTCCACCAGCTACCCTAAATCATTTCTCTCAAGTTCAGAGTTCCACACATCTCTAGGGTAGGGACAAAATGATGCCAGTCTCTTTGCTAAAACATAACAAGAATCACCTTTGCTGCAGCTCTCAGCAAGTTCCTCATCTCCATCTGAGACCACCACAACCTGGATTTCATTGTCCATATCATTATCAGCATTTTGGTCAAAGCTATTCAACAAGTCTGTAGGGAACTACAAATTTTCCCACATTTTCCTGTCTTCTTCTGAGCACTCCACACTGTTCCAACTTCTGCCTGTTACCCAGTTCCAAACTTGCTTCCACATTTTCGGATATCTTTTCAGCAGCATCCCACTTTCCTGGTACCAATTTACTGTATTAGTCTGTTTTCATGCTGCTGATACAGACATACCCGAGAATGAGAAGAAAACGAGGTTTAATGGACTTACAGTTCCACATAGCTGAGGAGGCCTTACAATCATAGTGGAAGGCAAGGAGGAACAAGTCACGTCTTACATGGATGGTGGCAGGCAAAAAGAGAGCTTATGGAGAAAAACTCCCATTTTTAAAACCATCAGATCTCGTGAGACTTATTCACTACCACAAGAACACCATGGGAAAGACCTGCCCCCATGATTCAGTTACCTCTCACTGGGTCCCTCCCACAACACATGGGAATTCAAGATGAGATTTGGGTGGGAACACAGTCAAACCATATCAATAGTCAAGTGCAACAGGAAGAATTTTTCACCTGGGCCTTGATTCTTTCAGTATTATTTTTATAAGATGAACATCCTCATCTGAAAGAACATCATAAGGAAGGAGATATAGTTAAAGGCGTAATGATAATTATCAGAGAGCTACTGTATGTCAGGGACAATGCTAAATATTTAGTGTTTCTTACCTTATTTAACTTTCACAACAACTCTTCAAAGCAATTTTTCTCTCTAATGATAGTAAATGAGCCTTCCTAATTTTCGACCCTGCAGTGATTGTTTCTGAGCTGGAGTTTCAGCCATTCTCTAAAAGCTATTCTTCTTTCTCTTTATTCCAGAGATGATTTAAAATCTTATTCTTTATGAAAAATGGTCAGTAGTTTAATGCATTTGGAGCATAAAACAATAGGCGCTCTTTAGATAGAGTTGAAAATGTGAAGTTGGCACAGAACCACATCAATATTAAAGAATATGCATGTATTTCTCTAGACAGGGTCATTTCAGGACTTTACGTATAGGCATAACAAAGCCTATATTTTAGGAGGGCTCCTTCTGTAGCAAAGCAAAAGATGGTTTGAAGTAGCAAGATACTAGAGATTAACAAAGGAACAGGCTAGTATAACAAATCATGCAAAAGTTAATGAGCTACTAAGCTAGCACAAGATGAGTAAAAGCAAAAAAGTTAGTTGGAGGTATGAAAGACAGAGGTTAAAAGTAGCCCTAGAAACTTATTGAATATGAGCATTCAGGGAAATAGATGACCTAAGAAAATGGTGGTATTTCAAGACTTGTTGACTGGACAAATCACAAAGGGATGAAAATCAAAAAGAGCAGGTTTGAAAAATAAAGTTTGAAGAAATAATGGACATTTGACATCAAATTTTATACATACTTGTGATGTAACTATTATAAGTAATCTGTTCTTCACTTCCACAAAATCTACAATGATAACAATTAAATTGCAATAAAAAAGATTGAATTAAATGTAATTGCATCTGATGGAAAAGATGACTGATGTAGCTTTCATTTCTTTTCCTGAAGACATTCTATGATGTCATATTACAAAATGTTAAGTCGTATGGTAACACGTTGGGAAGTACTTCTTGCATCACATATAACCCTTTGATTGCATTATTTTATTTCACAGAAAGTAGCTTTCCATGATTATAATAGTTCCATCAGTTACAAGTTTAAATGTATTTGTAATGAGTTAGGAATGGTGGTGGGCCAAGAGTGAATAAAAGGGGTAGAACCGAGGGGGCAAAAAATAAATTTAAATATTGCTTCTAAATTTTCTTCTTTGTTTAATAACTTAATATCCCTTCTTGAGTTAACTGCCCCATAAGGACCTCATCTCCTTCACTTCTCAGGGGGACTCATTATCTCAGATAGGAAATTCTTGAGAGCATCAAATTCTCTAGGTATTTTTCCCTAATTTCCAAGAGAAAATATTAGCTAACAGATAGTAATATGAGCTAATAACTAAATCTAAGCATAGAAAGCAATTATCAGGAGGAATAGTCACCTGACAATGCCAAGAAGTTTGTTGGCATACAGAATTAATAGTGATTAATTTTGACTGTACCTCTATGTGTTTCAGTATTTCTGTTTAAAGAAAACAAGTTGCATGTCATTTGTCTGTAAATTAATGGAGATGATAGTATTATCATTGTTTCTAGCTAATATATTCTATCTCTACTTATATAGTTAGTGGTATTAAGATTACATGACTTTAATAATGTTTATATTTAAAACGTAGTATTTGACAAACTAATGACCAGATATTTTCTGTTCTGTTGACAAAAGTACCTGGAAATAGTCACTGAAGTTAGTAGACTATTAGCATACTATTAAAATTTAAATAACATTTTAAAAGTACAAACTGCATTTATATGTTGTATTTCATGTGTATCATCAATTAAAACCTTTGGTTGCAGAGGTAAAATGTAAAATTTATCTCCCTTAGAAGTCTTTGATATATAGAACATATGCTTTTGAGATTCAGTTGTTTCTATATTGTTTACCTTATGACTATAACAGATAATCAAGTGATCTGAAACGATTGCATACTGTTATTTACTGCCTTTTTAAAAAACCAAAACTTGTTAATTTATTCTGACTTAGCTGATGTCATTTGTCAGTTAGATTGATAGTAACTCTCTTGAAATAATTTTATACCAAATTTGGCAATTTTGAAATAAAATTATTTTAATATTTTTGGCCTTTTTAATATTAATTTTAAATGTCAAAAATCAATCTTTTCCTTTTTTTAAGTCACCCTCCTCTTGATATACCTATATTTGTCTTAAATAGAAAACATTCAAGTTAAACTTTATTGTTAAGGATCTTAAAATTGCATAGAAAATTCATCTTAAGTAAACAAAATGGTAAAAACACTTTAATAATAGCACTTCTTTGCACTGCATACACTAAGCAAGTGGTAGAGGATAGGAAACACAAAAAGAAACCAAAGCACACATATATCCTGGTACATCTTTTCCATGACTCTAGGTTCTGCTCTGAACTAAGTATAAGGTGGCCACTTTTGGTACCTTAATGCTTATTACTATGTACTGGTCTTGATGACGAAAATAGACTCTTGAAGATTTGGTGCTGTCTCTTGTCTCTCTCTTGGGTGAATCTGCAGTGTGTGTGTGCATGCCTATGTGTGTGTCTGTGTGTGCTGGGAAGAGTGATATTTCCTCTGAGGCCATACTGTCCCCCAAACCTTGTTAGGGATAATTAGTGATGGGAGTTTTTGAAAAGCAAGTTTTACTCCATAGGGTGATCAGAAAAGGAAGTATCCAATCCCATATCAACTCCGAACCCTATAAGGAGAGCTTCCTTTCCAGACTTGAATCTTTAAGTGTTTCCTGTGCTGGGTGTACATTAGAGACCCCCCACCTTCCCTCATGCTGCTTCTTATCTGGCTCCTTATCTGGGGCTGGGTGGTGGAGTATGTGGATGTACCTCATAGCTGTACCTCGGGTGACGTAACTATTGCGTGCTCATCAACATTCTCTCTTCATTCACTCAGATTTAGCTCTGCTAGGTACTGTTGCCCCTTTGTTTTTTTCCCATTCTTTTGGATTTCCTAAATGTCATCTTTCTCCTCTCCTTGTCTGCACTCTGATCATCCCATTTGGACTTCCAAGTGAAGTCCCCAAAAGAGAAGCAACACAGACATGGCTTTTCTGAGATTGCAGTCAAATTTGGTAAGTTAATGGTGTAGTAAGAAATGTGACCTAGGCCTCTAAACTACCTGAGGATCTGGTTTCCCTAGAACCTTAGGCTGTGGCCAAACCATGGACAATTAAATGTATTATGCCAATACCTCACAGTCTGTCTATGCACTTTATTTACATAGATTTGGTCAAATTTTAAAGATTGTGGTGTAATACCATTAATGTTAGGAGGAAACTAGAGAGAGATCTTTGAGTTTATTAGTGGAGTTATTACCAAAAACTTAATTTAGAGAGTAGAACTTAATGTATTAGAAAATCTTAAGAATAAAATTATGAACTGTAGTTCTGCATTGCATGAGAGTATGTTGAATAATGAGCTCTCAGTAATTGTGAGTGGTAAGTATTGATACTGGGACTTTGAACTCCAACATGGAGAGTCAATGAAAGAAACATAAAATGTTCTTCTAGGTTTCTTATGACTTTGAATTTACCTCATTTTCCATTTGGCACAGAATGAGCAGCCTATCTAGCTATGAAGTGTGCCCACATGTTTCTTAACCCTGGGACCTGATAATCCATTCCTTCAAACCAACTAAGCAGTAAATCCCCATTCTGGCTCTTTATAAGCTAATTAGCTAATAGTTAGTGTTGGAGTATTATTTGGTTCAATTTTTTAAAAATATTGTGAAATTTATATTACCTGGTCATGGTTACAGAAGTCACTCAAGAAAACAAGTTTGTCTTGTTTTCCAAAACAATAGTAACACATTTAAATGCCAGAATTGATCAGCTGCTACACTATAATTAAATAGTTAATGTGTATGGCCCTTACGAGAAAATTGTCATGTCACTGTGTTTAGAAGCCATTCTATTGAATTCAAGTAAGGATAGACATACACATATCATTTAAAATTATGCATTAGTTATTTAAAGTCCATAAACACAAGAATGCAATTCTCACAAAGGGAAGGTTCGATAAGGAAGAGTAATAACTGAATTGATATGACCATATAAGGAGAAAGGCAGTGAACAGATGGCTTAACCACTTTGAATCAAAATGAAAAATTCATGAAGATAATCCTAGTTGAATAATCCCTGGTTGATTTGAGAAAGAAGAAAAATAATAAAACAACTTGGGTTTGTTATATTCCACTTTATGGCCGATAAATATTCATAGGGAAAATGCTGATTATGATAACTATGGAATGAGACAGTCACTGCCAATCACAGTCGCCTTGCACTTTCTTCCTGTAAGTACAGATGATGCCAGGCCTAGGCTTATTTTGGCAGCAGAGTTTCTGTGTCCAGTGAACTTAGTGTTAACCCATCCTAGCAGGCAAATTTTAACTGTATTTCTCATTTTCCGAATAAAAATGTGATTTGTTTCTCTACATCTTTGCTGGTAATACCAAGACAGTTACCTACCTACCTTATTCAATTTATAACCAATAAGTCTTTTTATATTGAATTTTGTGCAACAAGTCAAAGGACATTAGTTTAGTCAAATTTTACAACTTATTTTCTCTCTTTATGTGCAGATTTAGTATAATTACTTCACTGCTCAACTCTACGGTGAGAATTGTGATTGATGAAGTGATCTTTGGAGTGAAATCACAGGGGATCTAGTCGGCTCCATGACCCAGTCCTGTAATCTGGGGCAGATTATTTCATCGCTCTCAACAGCTTAATGTTGACAAATAAAACTGCTGACCTCCTGGGACTTCTTTGAGAATGAAGTGAGGTAAACTCTATCACACAGTTAACGTTAGTGCCTTAGCTCATAAGAGGTACATATCAGTTACATTAATATTTAAATAACTTGTAATTTATATTTCTAAAACATTTTGAGATATCTAAAACATAGAAATTCACAAAAACTAATAGAAGAAAATATGTATACTCTACCATTCAGAATTAATAGCTATTCCTTTATGGTCATATTTTCTTCCAGATATTTTTAAAGAAATAAAACATTTTAGATAAAGTCCCAGTCCTTAATCCAATTTTCTCTCCAGAGGCATCCAGTATCATCAGTTTGGTATCGACCTTTCCAGTTCTTTTGTAGGTACCTATATGTTCTTCTTTAACCATTATATAACATCATCTTTTAAAATTCCCATTTTATGAGAGGTGGAGGGAAAGCCCTTACTAACAATGCTGGCTTGATTAAAAGTATTATTTCTTAGTTATCAAATCAAAGAATTGTTTATCCAGCTAGATATTATCACATCCACCCTTCACTACTATAAAAATTTGTTGCAGCCTCTGTACTGATGATTTTGACAATCCTTTAATTTCCAGTGTCAACATTTGTGTGTGAGTGTATGTTTCTGCAAAGATTATGGTGACTTAAATTAAGTGTCAAAGTTTAATGTATAAAATCTTAAAGCTGTTGCTGGGAACACATGTCATAACATGATTTAATTATGGCAAAGCATTCTTATAACAGTGGGTTTGAACCCTATTTTGTGCCTCAATGTACCTGAGAGATACAAAAGATTCCCTTTTAAGAGTCACAATGCTATTACTTTTTACTAACTGCTTAGTAAGAAAAATATTCAAAAATATTAGTAAGTGGGACTCTGCCTTTAGTTAATTAATATTATATAGTGCATTCACCTTAAGACATAAAATCACCACCAACTAATTAAAGATGTAAGGAATGAAATCTTTTCATTCTATGAGATCATAAGAATCAGCTAAATACAATATTCGATTCGGCTTCTTAGAAGTGGATTCTTTGTGAGAATAAAATGTGGAATACTAGTTCCATTGGAATTGAGTTTGGGGATTGCCTTATTTCTGTCTTTCTATCCGTGTGGAAAAGCATTCCCAACATCAGAAAAGTCACTCAATCCCAGGGTTTAAATACATCTCAGTGGTGTAAAACAATTGATCACAGAGGCTTTGGATAGGCTGAGGATATTGAGGTGATGATATAAGCTTTTCATTGCTGTCTTGTCTGACACATCTATGTCAGAGTCATGCCAGTAAATAAAATGAATAGGATCAGAGATGTAGATATAAATAATAATGAAGTAATCTTCTTCCTAAAATTTTGCTTGATCGCTTGCACCTTGTTGAGTTTAGATATGACTCTAGGTTTTCCAGTATTTATGAGACAGTATTTAGAATGAGATTTCACCTAATAGCAAGTCTGGTTCTCTGATCCAGAGATACAAACCACTATTTCTTTCTTTCTTTTTTTGAGATGGTGTCTGGCTCTGTCACCTAGGCTGGAGTGCAGTGGTGTGATCTCACCGCCCTGCAACCTCCACCTCAGAGGTTCAAGCAATTCCCCTGCCTCAGCCTCCCAAGTAGCTGGGATTACAAGCGCCAGCCACCACACCCAGCTTTTTTTTTTTTTTTTTGTATTTTTAGTAGATATAGGGTTTTACCATGTTGGCCAGGCTGGTTTTGAACTCCTGACCTCAAGTTAATCCACCCACCTTGGCCTCCCAAAGTGCTAGGATTACAGGTGTAAACCACCACCATGCCTGGCCCAATCCACTTTGTCTATCCAAGGGTCACGTATGGCTAGAAACATTTACTACTTCTCCACCCCCACCTTGTCCTTCCAAGAGACATGTGCTGTGGTGACTCAAGGTTTAAGGGATTTTGGGCTGTGGCGGGTGTGCTTTGTTAAACAAGTGCCTGAAGGCAGTATGCTTGTGAAAAGTCATCACCATTCTCTTAATCTCAAGTACCCAGGGACACATACACTGCCAAAGGTCGCAGGGACCTTTGCCTATGAAAGGTAGGTATTGTCCAAGGTTTCTCCCCATGTGATAGTCTGAAATATGGCCTCCTGGGAAGGGAAAGACCTAATCGTCCCCCAGCCTGACACCTGTGAAGGGTCTGTGCTGAGGAGGATTAATGTAAGAGGAAAGAAGGCCTCTTGGCAGTTGAGATAGAGAAAAGCATCTGTCTCCTGCCCGTCCCTGGGCAATGGAACATCTCTGTGTAAAACCCGATTGTATGTTCTATTTACTGAGAAAGGAGAAAACCGCCTTAGGGCTGAAGGTGGGACGTGCAATGCTGCTCTTTATGCACTAAAAAGGTTTATGGAGATGTTTGCATATGCATATCAAGGCACAGCACTTTTCCTTAAATTTATTCATGTCACAGAGATCTTTATTCATGTGTCTTACTGCTGCCCTTCTCCCTATGATGATCCTATTATCCTGCCACTTCCCTTTTTCTAAGATGGTAAAGATAATGATCAATAAATACTGAGGGAACTCAAAGACCGGTGCCGGCGTAGGTCCTCTGTCTGCTGAGCACTGGTCCCCTGGGCCCACTTTTTCCTTCCCTATACTTTCTCTCTGTGTCTCATTTCTTTTCTCAAGTCTCTCATTCCACCTAATGAGAAACACCCACAGGTGTGGAGGGGCAGGCCACCCCTTCAGAAAAAAAAAAAAAACAAACAGAAAAGAAAATAGAGAAACTACTACCTAAACTAATTAACAAAAAAAGAGAAGAGCACAAATATACACAATAAGAAACAGAGGAAATATCGACAGAAACAGAAAATGTGAAGAAACATAAAACTAAGGTGTTTTACTACTTTATGCAAAAAAGTCTGGACATCTAAACAAAATGAGCAATTTTCTAGGTAAACAAATTTATCAAAACTGACAGATATAAAATCAGGACAGATTGATTTCCATAGAATGAATAAACTTTTCGAAGGACTAACATCCAAAAAGAACCAAACCTGGAAGAGTTCATAAGGTATTTATACCAAACTTAAACAATTACCAGAACATTTTTTAAAACCTATAAAATGTATTCAGAATGAGCAATATTAATATCAACATCTGGCAGAGATTAGGCAACATTGAACTAGACAAATTCCATTCATAATTATGAGGCAAAAATATATATAAATATTAGCAAAAGGAATCCAGCAGTGGAAAAAGGATCAATGGTCCATAAATGAAAGGCATTGTGGGGAGCACAACTATGGGCAGACATTTGGGACCAATTACAGCAAGCAAGGGCTGAAGTCACAGTGTTCCATGTAGCAGCTCAAACAATCACCCCCTAATGGAAATATGTAAGAGAATATTCTGGCCTGAGCCTAGTCAGTGATCACCTCTGAAGAAACAGATACAACACACTGGAAATATTGGAAGAGAGGTCATACGAGGCTGCATACTATGTAGAAACTAGCCCAACAAGCTGGCTTACCAGTGTCCAAACAAAAGTAAAAAAGACAATAAAGAACTGTCCTATTTGTTGCCAGGCCCATCACCAGCAAGTGCCAATGACCACTAAAAACATAAAAAGAGGAGAGAAAGTCATTGACACATGGCAAATAGATTATATTGGCCCACTCTCTAAGAGAAGGGATACTGATATGCACTCACATCCATAGGCAATGTGAGTGGCCTTTTGCAAGCTTTTCCCTGTCGAAAAGCAAACCAGACCTTGACTATACAGGGTCTGCAACACTTGCAATTAATGTACGGTACTTCAGAAAAATTATCAGTGATTAAGGAACACATTTCACAGGTTCCCTGATTTTAGACTGGGCAGAAAACGAGGGCATTACACGGCAATTTCATCTGCCCTACAACGCACAGGGAACAGGACTTATAGAGAGAGAGAGAAAAAAAAAAAACAAACCTTAAAGGAATGAATTGAACTCTTGACAGGATTCCCCTCATTGACAAATTGGGCTGTGGCTTTAATGGAAGCTGTATGTTCTTGCATGGGCCCTCTGTTACGGGAGGAGAATGAGTTTATGAATGTCTGGTAGGCATAGTCTGGTGCAAAGCATGCAGGTGTGAAAAAAATTAGACACTGTCTTAAGCCCTAACTCAGTCCCCCACAAATGCCCGATTTTGCAGTCCCCTGGCCTCATAAAGCCTGGGCAGGGAACACTGAGATGAGACCTGGGGAGGAAAGTGCCACCATGCTGGATTGGTATCCTTATCCCCTGAGGGAATAGAGGCAGGAGGCCACTATCTCCCTGGAACTGACCCTCATTTTCTTTTTCAATGAAGGCTCTGGGGAGGCACAATGGCAGTGGGCAGGCAGTGCCCCCATACCAATGGGAACCAAAGAGACACCAGTACAGTGTCATCCAACCCTATCACTGTAGAGTCTACAACTCTTCCCATACTGGGCAGAGGCTCCTGGAAGATTCCCAAGGAAACCAAAATTATTGTAGCAAGGCAGAGTTAATACCAGTTTTATTATGCCAGAGGGTGGGAGACATCCCATGTGTTTCTAACAAATTTTTGTCATTTCACTGTTAGCTTGAGTTGCCCTCTCCTTTGCTGTTATATCATTCCCAGTGGCACCTGGAAATCCTTCCAAAATGTCTTCCTGGCCTGGGGCCATCACATAGCCCACCTGCATGGCCAACCTAACTCCTGAGTGTTTGGACTTATGACCTTGAATAGCCATGTAGAAACTCCATGGTGGACTGAGCTACTACTGGGTGAAGACTGGATCTCTGTACAAACTTGGATACCCGGACAATACATATAAATAGATACCCTAGATCCCTCTAACACCACACATGCAAATGTGAGTGATTGAGATATGACATTGAACAACTATAGACAAAATTTAAGTTTTTCCCTAAACATGTCCCACAGGAGGCAGCCATCAAAGTGAAAACTGCCCTGAAGAGCACCAGTTTCTGGCAATGGAGATCATACTGGCAAATGTGGGATGGCTTTCTTTAGCTCATCCCTACAGCAAGGATGGTCTCTTGAGTTGCAGAGATCTGTTAGGAACAACTTAATCACACTAAAGACATTCAGGTAATACCTAAGGTATTCTCCTAGTACCTAGGTTTCCTCCCAACTGCCCAATGCCAATACACCATTATCCTTAAGGACACAGATTGATTTATCACAAACAGTCTTGTAGGCCAGGAATATACTGAATTGCCCCAAATGGTACCCAGTGGCTCTGTGCTACTAACCTCCAGCCCAGGCTTCCCCTGGGGTGGCTTGGATGACTCCAGAATCTCTGACACCATTCCTGTATCCCTCAATGAGCCCATCTGGAGAAGTCAGTGGAGTAGGTCTGTTTTTTCTTGGTGGGATTACTTATTGACTATATTTGTGCCTCCAGTAGGTTCTTCTGATATCATGTAGAAGCTGGAAGCCCTTCAGAGATGTGTCTCCACAGCTTTGAATGACACCAAACATGGTATGGAGGCCTTGAACATTGAAAAAGCAGCAATGAAAAAAGTGGTCTACAAAACCAAATGGCCCTAGAGATGCTGACATCTGTGCAAGGGGGAACCTGCGCCCTTTTCAAAAGTGAACATTGTGTGTATATTCCAGACAAAGAAGCTGAAGTTAATCAATCCATCCTTCACTTATAAAAGCAATTACAGCTTACTGACCGCATAGGGTATGCCTAGTGGTCTACACAAAGTCATGTTTTCCAGGATGGGGTCCTTGGTGGAAAGCTCTGCTAGCAAGCGTTTTAGAAAATGTGATTTTAGATCTTGTCATGTGCACTTGTATTTACTGTTAGCATAGGTTTTGTTTGCTGTGTTTCATAAAGCCAGGGGAAAAAAATTGCCAATGATCCCACCCTTTCTGACCAGCTCAGGGAACATATAGGAAGAGATGGGCATGTGAAATTGTAAGAGCCAATCAGGAAAATGGATTGCAGGATCTCTGACTGGAAATCACAGAGCCTTAACTATTCTGTGACTGAAAATCAGAGTGCCTTGACCTCTCTTTGACCTAGCCAGCTGCAGATTTTTCCCAGCATGCTTGAACCCAAACTTGGGTCTTGAACATTCTCAGGCACTGATAAAGGTATCTAAGTTGTCGCCAAAAACACTGAAAGAAACTAGCTCTGGCCCTGAGCCAAATTCTTTAAACCCTCATATAAACTCCATACCCTGACCCCCTCACTGCAGACATATCTAGGTAGAACACCTCTTTTCTCTTCTATCCATGGGGAGGATTTCTGCAACATGATGTCAGTTCCCTCAATAAATGCTTTAGACTGATCACCTTGGCACATAGTGCTTCTTTCTTTGGAATTCCAACCAGCCCCAACTAGGACAGTTTTGGGCACTCCCTTGTGTGAACTCCCCTGCCACCACTTTTGAGGGACAAAACAGTACATATCTAATAGAATCATCTTGTTAAAAAGCAAGGGAACAACAAATACGAAATTTGTGATAGTATTTCCTCAGATGAGAGGTAGTACAGAGAGGGACTAGAAAAAGAGTAGTACTAAATCTAAGTTGTTGTCAATCTATAGTTCTTATAGATCAGGTAATGGATTAAAAAATGTTCATACTTTAAGGCCACGCACGGACCAATGACAGCCAGTGGTTATAATTAATACCATTTTGAATATCTGAGTTCCACTGGAGTAAGGGGATGAATCAAACAAGGCCTTAGAAGAAAAGTTGCATGGGAATGCAGGAAGGTTTTGCAGAGGAGGTGAAGTTTCAGTTACATCCCTGCTGCGTGGGCTTCAATTTCACCGTCTGAGATTTAAATAGAGGCAGGAGTCACTCAGGCTAGAGTGCAGTGGTGCAATCACAGCTCACTATTGCAGCCACCACTTCCTGGACTCAGGTGATCCTCCTGCCTCAGCTTCGTGAATAGCTGGGAGTACAGGTGCACTCCACAACCCTCGACTATTTTTTTTTTTTTTAATTTTTGTAGAGACGAGGTCCCAGCTATGTTGCCCAGGCTGGTCTCGAACTCCTGCATTCAATTAATCCTCCCACGTTTGCCTCGCAAAGTGGGGAATTAGAAAAGTTAGCCAACACACTAGTGTTAAAAAATAAAAACAAAAGCAAGAATCTGACAGATAGAGCCAGGTCTCTTCAAGGGTCTCTTCATAGCCCTTCTCAGGCTTGTATGCCTCATAAGAAAACTATCACATATGACTGCAAAACCCACCTTACACCAAAAATACTTCTGCAAGGACATCTGCCCAGCAACTGTTTGTCTAACCTCAGACTGGTGTCATCCTTGTTACCAATCTTTGTAGTCAAGGATAATAATTTCAAAACAATCACATAAACCTCCTCATCCTTCTTTTAAAAACCTTTGTCTTCCCTTATCTCCCTGAATAGAAACATAGTTTACTCTGGCAAGTCTATTCTTTAATGCAATTTCCTATTCCCGAATAAATTTTTTTTTTAATTTTTTATTTTTTTAGATGGAGTCTTGCTCTGATGCCTAGGCTGGAGTGCAGTGGCATGATCTTGGCTCACTGCAACCTTCACTTCCTGGGTTCAAGCGATACTCCTGTCTCAGCCTCCCAAGTAGCTGGGACTACAGGCGCTCGCCACCACACCCAGCAAATGTTTCTATTTTTAGTAGAGACGGGGTTTCACCATGTTGGCCAGGCTGGCTTTGAATTCCTTGTTAAATACAGTGAGTTCTAAATTTCTCTTCAAAGAACCAGTATGTCAGTACTTCAGCTCTTTGTTCTCCATTTTAAAGTTTAACTTCCTCGTTTTCCTCATGTCCTAGCCTCTAGTTTCAGTAAACGACCTTTTCTGCCAGTTCTAATCAGTAGTAGTTCACAACTGTTTCCCTGGTGACCTGCTCCGTCCTGAGTCACCCCTGGTCACCTGCTCTGTCGTGAGTCACCCCTGGTGACCTGCTCTGACCTGAGTCACCTTTAGTCACCTGTTCCGTAACCGTCCTTCGCGCCGAAACTACTCACCTCACCACCCCGGCTCATACCCCTTCTCTCTTTAAAATAGCCAATCGGAATTAACTTAGACTGTGCGGTCCAACCCTAGCCAGCACGGGAACCACACAGCACTAGGGACTACCTGCGCCAGGGATAAGAACTCCTTCCCCTCCTTTGATCAGGTGTGCTCTAGCCATTACTCTATCCGTGAGACGCACCCTTCTATAGAAGTAAATCGCTTTGCTGAGAAAATTTGTGCTCGAGTGTATATGTTTTTTTTTTTTTTTCCTTCTTCTTCTTTTTCTGAGACCGAGTCTCACTCTGTCACCCAAGCTGGAGTGTAGTGGCGTGGTCTCAGCTCACTGCAAGCCCCGCCTCCCGGGTTCAAGCGAGTCTCCTGCCTCAGCCTCCCAAGCAGCTGGGACTACAGGGGCGTGCCACCACGCCCGGCAATTTTTTTTTTTTTTTTTTTTTTTTTTTTTTGCATTTTCAGTAGATACAGGGTGTCACCCTGCAAGCCAAGATAGTCTTGATCTTCTGACCTCGTGATACGCCCGCCTTGGCCTCCCAAAGTGCTGGGATTACAGGCGTGAGCCACCGCGCCCGGCCAACGTCATTTTCTTTTCGAGCGTCCCCTCTGTTATTTAGCGAGACACACTACTACAATGGAGAAAAAAGACGCCTCCTCCTTCAAGCCCTGAGAGCTTCAGGACTTTGGCGAAAAGTCTGCGCCTGAAGCGACCCAGGAAGGATTCTTGGAATCGTAGTCCAAAGGCATCCCGCCTTCTGCGCAGACTCACAAGTCCCTGTGGACGGAATCCTTGAAGTGTAGTGCCGCTCAGTCCTTCCACCGGAAGTGTCCGATCGGAATCAGCCCGGTCCGAGAGGTGAGTCCGGGTTTGGGGACCCAGACGTCCAGCCCTGTTTCCCCCTCCAAACATCCAGTCCCTCTCATATTGCCTTTGAAATTAGCAGCCTCTGGGTGACTAGACCTTGGACCTCAGAGGAATCCCGGAGAAAAGTGGAACCAGCTTCGGCGTTGGGAGGGCAGGCACGCTTACGTATTTAGTGAGGGTTTGGCGGTCTCCATAGTTACCTCCGCCGCGCGTGACGTCATAGTGGAGCGCTGAGGGCGTGGTGGCGTGGGGTGGGGGCTGTCCTGCTGATCCTGAATTTGGGGTCACTGGTAAGAGGAGTCGCCCATTCCAGCCAGGTGGAACGGGGAGGGTGTCAGATGTCTCGGATCTGTCATTGTCTGCCAAAAGAAACTGCTGTGACGACCATCCCCAGTCCCCTGCTTCCCTTGGGAAGAGTAACTGCCCTTTTGTAGGACACTTGGGGACAACCCCGGCTTGTCCTGAAATTTATCGACACGGTAAATAGTATTTCCTGTGTACTGAGGATGCAGTGAAACCAACACTGGCCTCCTACCCTTGAGAAACACAAGGTACTATGGGAGCCTTTACCAGCATGCCCCTTGAAGCCTCTGTTCTGCTTTGTGGTCTCTACCGGATTTCCCCTGACTCTCTCCTCCTCCACCAACAAAACTCTCACCCGTCTTCCCCTCCTCCATATACCCACCAAGGCATGTTCATCCATCAGGAGCCCTCCTCTTTAACCTCCCCCTTTCTTATAATTAATTACTCGTTCCTCTCTGTTCTCCTAGCGTTTGTTTACACTTCTGCTTACCCGTTTTTGTAAGTCCTCCTAACACAGTATTATAAGGCACTAGATGCTCAATAAATATTTATTAAAGCTACTAACTTTAGGAGGACTAGGTTTTAAATGGATGAGAAATGATAAAATACCTGGAGATAGGACTATCAGCTGAGATAACATGTCGTAGAACCAGCTGTTTAGCATAATTGAAGTTTCATTCGGATTATATGGGCCTACTTTATACCCATCTTACTATGGTAAATGAGATCATGCTCATTAAGCATTAGGACACTGCTTGGTTAGGGCATCTAGGAAACATAACAAGAAACATCAAAGGAATGGCCCAGTAAAATATAAGGGATTGAGACTCTCTGGTTAATATACCATGGAACTAACCCCCCCCACACACTTTTTTTAATCATTGATAAATTTTGTTCTTATACTCACTCAAACTGTTTGTTTTCCAAGGTTCAGTCTGAACCTGTGATATTTATTTCATACTCTTGGAGAATTAATACTGATAGATATCTTCAACTACCCTTTTCATGAATCTTGTCTGCGGAGACCAACTCGGTTGTAGAGACCCTAACCCAGGCGCTAGAGAAATTAAAGACACACACACAGAAATATAGAATGTGAAGTGGGAAATCAGGGGTCTTACAGCCTTCAGAGCTGAGAGCCTTGAACAGAGATTTACCCACATGTTTATTGACAGCAAGCCAGTCATAAGATTTACTAAAAGTATGTTAATGAATATATATTAAATATTCATATAAAGTTAATTTCTTGCAAATGTTAAGTAAATGCACGTTGAATTTAATTTCTATATGTTTAAAAATGTATAGATATATGCATAAAAGAAATAAATTCATCTAAATATTAGTAGCATTTAAAAAAAAAAGTATTCCTTATGGGAAATAAAGGGATGGGCCGAAATAAAGGGATGGGCTCTGGCTAGTTATCTGCAGCATGAACATGTCCTTAAGGCACAGATCGCTCATGCTATTGTTTGTGCACAGTTTAAGAACTCCTTAAGCCATTTACCACCCTGGTGGGCCACGTGTTCCTTGCCCTCATTCCGGTAAACCGATCACCTTCCAGCGAGGGCATCAAGGCCATCACAAGCATGTCACAGTGCTGCAGAGATTTTGTTTATGGCCAGTTTGGGGGCCAGTTTATGGCCAGATTTGGGGGCCTGTTCCCAACACTTGTCAAAATCTGTCTTCCCATTACAAGTTCTTTTCCATTATTGAAATATCATTGTTTCTGTTGGAAATATTTTTCCAAGTAGATGTCTTATTATCATCTTAAATACAGATCATCCAAAACAGAAGTCATCTGAAACTTTCCAAATTTTTCCTTTCATTCAATCAACAAATATGAAGCCTTAAGAACACTTAAGAATGCATGGTCCTTAACCTCATGGAACAGCAATCAGTTGATGAAAAAAACAGCCAAACAACTAAAAATAATACAAGGACTTATATATTCATATATGTATGTGTTAGGAATTGTAAGAACTCAGACTAGAGTTGAGCAATTTCTTAACAGAGGCAGTAGAATTCTTAGTCACTCCAGCCACCACACCCTGTAAGCTGATCTCACCATCAACCTGCTGCTCATTCCCACTTCCTCAACTCTGTTCCTGTCCTTTCCTTTCTGAATCTTTCTCATCCTTTATTGTCCAATTTAAGCCCTATGTTAAATACAGTGAATTCTAAATTTCTCTTCAAAGAATTATTATGTCAGTATGTTCATTTCTTTGCTCTCCATTTTAAAGTTTATCCTCGTCTCCTTGCCCCTAGTTTCAGTAAACAACCTTTTCCACCAGTTCCAATCAGTAGTTCACATCTATTCCCCTGGTCACTTGCTCTGACCTGAGTCACCCCTGGTCACTTGCTCTGACCTGCATCACCTTAGTTACCCCTTCCATAACTGTCCTTCCTGCTGAAACTGCTCACCCCACCACTCTGGTTCATACCCCTACTCTCTTTAACATAGCCAATCGGAATTAGCTTAGACTGTGCAGTCTAACCCTAGCCAATAGGGGAACGACACAGCAGTAAGGGCTACCTGCGTCAGTGATAAGAACCCCTTCCTCTCCGTTGTTCAGGTGTGCTCTCGCCATTGCTCCATCTATGAGACACACCTTTCTATAGAAGCAAAATTGCCTTGATGAGAAAATTCATGTTTGAGTGCTGTTTCTTTTGCCGCACCAAAAATTTATTTCTAACACCCACCACCTCTGGGAAATACCTTCTACCATTCACAGTCTCTTCCCACCGCAGGACAGTTAGAACATTCAGCATCTCCACCATAAATTCATTTTATACTTCGATATTCAACATTTAACAAACATGTGCAATGTATATGTCATGTTAAATGTTTTCTCATTTAAATCTTTTATTTCCATGTTTTATCATTTCTTCCCAACTAGTTCACAAACTCAAACACTTCTTGTTTAATCCATTAAGCTGTATATTAGAATACAGATTTTCCAGGCATATGCCATACTGACCAAGTTACCATCTCTAGGAGCAGGGCCCAAGTCAGCATCTCCAGAGGTAGGGTCTAAGAACCTGTTTCTACCAAAGATCCCATATGATGATTAGGCAGCAAGCCCAGTGTTATATTCAGACTTTCTTGTAAACCATTGCTATACAACATATAGCCCAACACTTTGCTTGTGATAAGATTCTTAATAAAATGTATGTGATTGCATCAGTCAGTAGTCAACTTAGTGAAATGTTCAGTAAAAGAACCTCAGGCCTGGCACGGGGGCTCACACCTGTAATCCCAGCACTTTGGGAGGCCGAGGTGGGCAGTGGGCAGGTCACAAGGTCAGGAGTTTGAGACCAGCTTGGCCAACATGGTGAAACCCCATATCTACCAAAAATACAAAAACATTAGCCAGGTGTGGTGATGTGCATCTGAAATCCTAGCTACTCAGGAGGCTAAAGCAGGAGAATCACTGGAACCTGGGAGGCGGAGGTTGCAGTGAGCCGAGATTGTGCCATTGCACTCCAGCCTGGGTGACAGAGTGAGACTCCCTCTCAAAAAACAAACAAACAAAAAAAGAACCTCATACTTTCATGAATACAGTGGCTTCTGTCTTTTCCTATTACTACCCACCCTAGAAATGAAGAACATATTCATCTCTACAGTGTTCAGCAGGTCATTCTGCTCAGAAGAATTGACTCCTCTTCAATGACTCCTTAGTGCCTAAAAGATAAACTCCAAATTCATGAACTTGACATTTGATGTTTTCTACAGTGACATCTCCAAGCTTTGCCTCGATAATTTTCTTATACAAACCTACTAAACGTTTTGCTTTCCCACTTCTGTATTCCTGCCCTTACCCAATTGTTCAGACTGTTTCTCTGTTTGTAGTTTCCTATTTCTTTCTCTCCCACATCCCAGTCAAATCTTTTCTATTCTTCAGAATTTCATTTTTTCATTAAGCTTCCCTTGACAACTGCAACCATCTGTATTTTTCCCATCTCCTATTTTATGAAGCACTTCTATCATTTTTCTTTTTCATCCTTATTTTCTCTGTGACTTTTAAAATTTAATAACATGTACTTTGTTAATATTTAGTATTACATTTAAGTTTATTGTTTCTAATTTAAATTCTTATTTTTAAATTTAAACATTAAGCTATCTTGAAGCAGAAATCATAACAGTTGTATTCTACAAACCAAGTATGTCAGTGCTTTTGCATACAATAAATGCCCAGTAAATTTTTGTGTAATGGAGAATGATGATTTTTATTACGTGGTCTTTCATCTTCTTAGACAGTAATAGTAATTTGTGATCCCTCAGGAGGACTCTTGAAACTAAAGAAGACCCTTTCCAAAGCAGTTCTGATAATATATTCTTTCCACAGATGGCTACGGAATCAAAGAAAGCTGCAGCCCAGAACTCTCCAGAGGATGAAGGACTTTTGATAGTGAAGATAGAAGAGGAAGAATTTATCCACAGGCAGGACGCTTGCTTACAGAGAAGTGAACTTCTTAAGCAGGAGCTCTGCAGGCAGCTTTTTAGGCAGTTCTGCTACCAGGATTCTCCTGGACCTCGCGAGGCACTGAGCCAGCTCCGGGAGCTCTGTTGTCAGTGGTTGAAGCCGGAGATCCATACCAAGGAACAGATTCTGGAACTGCTGGTGCTGGAGCAGTTCCTGACCATCCTGCCAGGAGATTTGCAGGCCTGGGTGCATGAACATTACCCAGAGAGTGGAGAGGAGGCAGTGACCATAGTGGAAGATTTGGAAAGAGGCACTGATAAAGCAGTACTCCAGGTACATACGGTATGGGAGATCTAACACCTCCATAATGGATAAAGTCCCACAATGGGAGGAGAGGCCTGAGATTGCGTATCTAGCTTGCAGGAGCTATTGGTTGAATGTGCATTTATGTCTCCTTTCCTGTCTGTTTGATTCCACGTGACATTTTACAAATGACTCAGACTCGATTCTTCCTTCCCCAGTTTTGTATTCCTATGGGAGTTTCTCTTCGTTGTTAGAAGATGTTTAACACAGAGATTCTTTTATAAGTCCAAATGTACTTTATTTTTCTCAGGTTCAAGCCCATGAACATGGACAAGAAATATTCAGGAAAAAAGTGTCACCACCTAGACCAGCACTTAGTGTCCAGTTACAGCCAGTGGAAACCAAGGCCCATTTTGATTCATCAGAACCCCAGCTCCTATGGGACTGTGGTAAGGGGCAGAATGCCATACAGTGCACATCACTAAAGAAACAAGAGAATGAATCTCCCTTCACAAACTAGTCTTGGTAACTGTAGGTGGTCCTTTCCTTTATTACCCAATGAAAAGAGAGAACTTGTGGCCAGGTGTGGTGACTCATGCCTATAATCCTAGCACTTTGGGAGGCCGAGGCAGGCAGATCATGAAGTCAGGAGATTGAGACCATCCTGGCTAACATGGTGAAACCCCGTCTGTACTAAAAAATTAGCTGGGCATGGTGGCAGGCACCTGTAGTCCCAGCTGCTCGGGAGGCTGAGGCAGGAGAATGGTGTGAACCCAGGAGGCGGAGCTTGCAGTGAGCCAAGATCGCGCCACCGCACTCCAGCCTCGGTGACAGAGCGAGACTCAATCTCAAAAAGAAAAAAAAAAATGAAAAGAGAGAACTTGTTTTCCTGTGAGTCTTTGGCCAATTGTGGGGGAAAAGATAATTTTGTTCCTTATCCAGAATATTTCCAAAACACAGGACATTTTTATGATATGACCAAATTAAAGGAAATAAAAGTGAATGAGTGAGAAAATATCATAAAAAGAGAAAAGAAGCAAAAGAAAAAGAAATACATGGGCAGAAGCAAAACATGTTCATAGAGAAGTACATATAATGATCAAGAGAAACAGATACACGATGATATACTGAGAAATAGTATATAATTCACAAGTAACATAGACCGTGGTCCATATTTTTCCTCTTATGCTCTTGGTCTTATAAAGCTCTTTTACACTTTTATAGAAAGTTAGCTATACTTCTAGAGACTACTTCCATAGACTATGCATCTCTGTTCTAAAACTCATCTATTTAAAAGATTCATAGATACAGTATCACTTAAGGTGTGAATGGTCCCTATAGTAAACCCAAGAATAACTTGCTGTTTGTTTGTTTTGTTTTGTTTTGTTTTGTTTGGTTTTTTCCTGAGACGGAGTCTTGCTCTGTCACCCAGGCTGGAGTGCAGTGGCGTGATCTCGGCTTACTGCAACCTCTGTTTCCTGGGTTCAAGCAATTCTCCTGCCTCAGCCTCCCGAGTAGCTGGGATTACATGTGCCTGCCACCAAGCCTGGCTAATTTTGGTATTTTTAGTAGAGACGGGGTTTCACCATGTTGGCCAGGCTGGTCTCAAACTCCTGACCTCGTGATCCACCTGCCTCAGCCTTACAGAGTACTGGGATTACAGACATGAGCCACCGTGCCCAGCCACCATTAATTTTTAATTTCTACACATTCTGCCTTCAGGTTTGTTCTGGAAACATCTCCATCTATCCTATATAAAATTGTAAATTTCCTTCACCCCATGAACAGCACTCCCTAACCCTCTTTCCTGCCCTAGCATATTGTAGACAAAGGATACCTTATAACAACGAAGGGCAGTTCAACTCCAGCATGGTATAGAGTTGTGAGCTACAAGGTGGGATTTGTGAAGACTAGATCATAAATGGATCTTGGAAACCAGGCTGGGGAGTTTAGTCTTGTAACAAAAAAGAGAGAGAGAGAGAGAGATTCAAGGTTTTTGAGTAGAGTATGTAAGGATGACAGTGTTTAATGACCATTAGTCTAGTAAGGATCTTTAGGATAACTAGGAAGAAGAAAAGTGCAGTCAAAACAGCAAGGAGGCAGTTAAAGTCTAGATAGGAAATGGTGAGGTTGAAGGCTATAGCAATGGTAGCAGAAATGTAAAGGAAGGGATTTATACAAGGGACACTTAGCGGACAGAGATGACAGGATTTAGAAGACTGATTAACCCTGGAATATGAGGAAGAAATAGACGATAGTTGGATGGAAGTTTTCTCACACATACTTCAGAGAAATAGACGATAGTTGGATGGAAGTTTTCTCACACATACTTCATAGCTTTACTTTTCTTGTGTTCTCATCTGCTTTCTTTGAGGTAGTGCCTCCATTTTCCCTCTAGAAATGTATCATAGATCCAAGGTTCCCAAGATCCCCTTCAGTCAACATTGTAGAGTTCCTTCTCCTTACTCTGTCTCCCCCTGTCTCTTGAGTTCTTGCTGATGGCAATCCTCCTCCCAATCTTTTCTAATATATATGCTTCACATGTCTGATTCCTCTCTCTGCCAACCACTGCAGGCATTACTTGTTCTTACCAATGTTTCTTTCATTCCTGTCATCCTCTTTCCTTCTATCATTCCTCTTATATGAAAGGTCATATATTAAAGTGGGCATATCAATATGTAACTATCTTGAGCATGCTGCAAAATTTTCTTTCTTCTAGTGCAGCAAACAGGTGATATTTACCTCTTTCTTTTTTATTTTAGATAATGAGAGTGAAAACAGTAGATCCATGCCAAAGCTGGAAATTTTTGAAAAAATTGAATCACAGAGAATTACATCTGGAAGAATCTCAGGATACATATCAGAAGCATCTGGTGAATCTCAAGACATCTGTAAGTCTGCAGGCAGGGTAAAGAGGCAATGGGAAAAAGAATCAGGGGAGTCTCAGAGACTGTCATCTGCCCAGGATGAAGGTTTTGGTAAAATCCTCGCCCACAAAAATACAGTCAGAGGTGAAATAATAAGCCATGATGGATGTGAGAGGAGATTAAATCTGAACTCAAATGAATTCACACATCAGAAATCTTGTAAACATAGTACCTGTGACCAGAGCTTCAAATGGAACTCAGATTTTATTAACCCTCAAAGAATTTATGCTGGAGAAAAAATTCACCAATATGGAAAATCTTTCAAGAGTCCAAAACTTGCTAAACATGCAGCAGTTTTCAGTGCAGATAAAACTCATCAGTGTAATGAATGTGGGAAAGCTTTCAGGCACAGCTCAAAACTTGCTAGGCATCAGAGAATCCACACTGGAGAGAGACGCTATGAATGTAATGAATGTGGGAAAAGCTTTGCAGAGAGCTCAGATCTTACTAGACATCGGCGAATTCACACTGGGGAAAGACCCTTTGGGTGCAAAGAATGTGGGAGAGCATTCAACCTGAACTCACATCTTATCCGGCATCAGAGAATTCACACCAGAGAGAAACCCTATGAGTGTAGTGAATGTGGGAAAACCTTCCGAGTGAGCTCACATCTTATTCGACACTTTAGAATTCACACTGGAGAAAAACCCTATGAATGCAGTGAGTGTGGAAGAGCCTTCAGTAGGAGCTCAAACCTTAGTCAACACCAGAGAATTCACATGAGGGAAAACCTATTAATGTAAGGGACTTAAATTTGTATGTAAATGCTGAGGAAATGACACAATATGAAAAATATTAAATAAAAAATAAATATTGGGCAAGATGAAAGACTGAAAGACCAGTGTCTGGTCTTCATCTGTGTGTGTGTGCTTTCTGTGAGACTGATGATGTACCCCTTCTTTCATTGACTACTAAAGTCAAACCAAAAGAGCTACATTTAGGGGGCCTAATAAATAGGGTAGTCTATGGCAGTGCAATGTAAAGAAATAGAGACTGGGGAAACAAGCGTGATTACAGTGTGGGAAGAAAATAAAGATTTATTTTATTTATCAGTAAAGAGACTGATAATCAGTCCTAGTTTATTTTCCTAGTTAGTTTTGCACAAAAAGAAGTCAGCTTTGCACAGTGCACTGCAGAACAGTGTTTTCAGAGCATCCCTTTAAAAACTGAAGACCACAAAACTAAGTTAGATGCTCATGTTAAGTTAGAGAGTCATGTCAAATAAGGACATATGTAATGGTGGCATTCCTATATAAGGCCAAAATCTGTGTCCAGAGGTCATACCAGGAAGTAAAAAAGCAGAAGAGCACCCCAGGGAAGAGGCCAGAATCCAGATATTTAAGTAAGATAGGAAGAGAATAGAATTGGGTTAGGAGTGAGAAAATGTGTTCAAATTGAACTAAACCTCAGAAATTGGAGGATAGACACAGGATAACCGGGCTTTTACTGGTTTTTGGCACCTTTCTGGGGTAGGTTGATAGGGACTATAGGGAGCTCTCCTGACAGAAAGTGATAGGATTCTCTGGCTACTGGCAATTGTGGTAGATTACTGAGGAAGTTAGTACTGGAAATAATGGTCCTGAAATGTTATTTCATTGCTGCTGGCTGCTGTCTACAGAAAAGACTGAGAAGAGAGTGTAGAGCGATAGTATATGAAAGAGGGTAGGGAGGAATGATTTAAGTCTGAAACATTCCATAGTATGTAAGGTTTTTTTACATTATAAAATGTAAACAGGAGCTTGATGTTTTATGTATGATCATGTGAAATGTACAAAATCTCCCACCAAGAGGCTTTGTAAGAGATAGCATTTACTTTCAATGACTTTAAAAATGTCCTGACGGGATCTAAGTAACACAATATTTGGTTTGTTTTTTAAGGTAATGTTGAGCCCACAGTTTTTTACAGGTACTGTGCTAGTATGTCCTACCTCATTCTGTAACGGTTATTATTTTTCACATTTTATAGATGAGAAAATTCAGCAGTAATGAAGTTAACTATCTTGCTAAAGATCACATAGTAAGTGGTAGAACCAAGATTTTCACGCACATTTTATTCCAGGGCCCTAGTTCTTAACGCTTAAACTTGATTATGTCACTGAAAATATTCCTATGGAATATAACATCAGAAAAGATAGCGCTTGTACACCACAACTCTAAAGTTGGTGGCGGGAGAAAGAGGGAGACCTAGCACCCTTGTAGAAGGTTAATCCATCAACATTTCAAAATCATGGAGGGAGCTGCCACCCGCTAGGCTAGGAGCCGACTGCACCCTTAAACCCCGCGGCGGCTCCCTCCCTGTACGGGGCGCGGGAGACCACCACGGAGAGCCTCTTCCTAGAGGGGCCAGAAGCAGCAGGAGCCCCGGTACACGCCCATCTTCCGTCAGGGATGTGTGTCCGGGGTGAGTGAGTGTCCTGTGGCGTCCGGGACCAAGTTTGTGGCCCAGGGTTATGTGCGGACTTCACACCTCTAACTTTTCTCAGGGTTCCTGTTGATTGTTACGAACAGGATTTCGGGGATGAAAGTGGCAGCTGCAAGAGGAGGCTGCAACTGAGACCCCAGATTCGTCCCCCCTCCACCACACACAACACCAAGATGGGCCCCAGGAGGGCATGGAGAGAAGACTTCCTTTCTTCTCCTCTCCCCTCCTGGCGCTGGCAGTATGAAGCTCCCAGAGGCATTAGTAGAGGAGCCCTGTGGGAGAAATGAGGTGTATAATCACAATTAAATCTGTTTATGCTGTCATTGAACCTCTAAACACAATTGGATCATTTTCTAATGATCAGAAGTGTTATATGTAGATGTATTTGTAGTGAGACACACTAGTATACTTGCTTTGGTGTCTTAATTTTATAATATTTGTAGTCAAGCTTCACATCATTTCCATTGTTAAACTTAAAAAAAGTTGACTCGCAAATGAGAAATGAAGATTATAACCTAGAATGCACAGAATGGCAAGCCACTAATGCATTCAGTGAGGGAAGGGTAAAGGCAAGTTTTTATTAGCAAAAAGAGAGGTTCATATAAGCTGCTTAGAGGTCGTGTTCACTGGTTTCAGAGGCTCAAAGCTGGAGTTGTCAATTCATGGTGGAGATCCCATAATTAGGCAAGTGTTCTTTCCAGAACATCGCATCTGAATTACAGCAGTCATAAAGAATGTCTACTGATAAACCTTGTCAAAGCAGGAGATGCATGGAGGAAATGAAAGGGTTTCTTGTGCGGTGTTTAGAAAGTCCTTGGAAACAGTTCTTATCTCAAACATGTAAGCATGAGCCTCCTCTCCTTCATGCCTTCCCAGCCGTATTTTACCTGGGTCTGACAAAAGTGATTTCATCCTCGTATCTGCAGTTTTCAAATCATATTATTAATTGTATGTCTGTCTTACCTAGTTTGTGCTTTCTGTCGCACATGATAAAATTCACCCGAATTGTCCATTTTCCTTTTGAATTAGTGGTTCAATCAATGAGCTTCAAGATGACTAGGATGTCTTTAATCTTAAAAAAATAAATAAATGTTCTTAGCAACCTTTTCATTTCTGGAAGTTAGTAATGATTTATTTTGCCTTGGGAGTGACCCAAAAGAAACTTGCCCAAGGACAGCCTCCTTAAAGCAGACTTCCATATACCCCAACCTGCAAAATAAGACTTTACGTGAACTGTTACAGCCCATAACAGCTGCAGTCTTGACTATTAAATCTCAAAGGGAATAGAAAAGTCGCCTGACAGTTAAAGCATAGGACTACACTTGGGGCCAAGATATGGGCTACTTCATATGGAAGAACTCCAGCAACCAGGAGGTAGCTCATCAGAACGTTAGGCATTTCTGCTACCAGGAGACACCTGGACCCTGTGAGGCTTTGAGCTGATTCTGGGAACTTTGCCATCAGTGGCTGAGGCCAGAGACCCGCACCCAAGAACAGATCCATTGCTGGTGCTGGAGCAGTTCTTGACTATCCTGCCAGAGGAGCTCCAAGCCCAGATGTTAGAGCATCAGCCGGAGAACAAAGAGGACGTGGTGATCATGGCGGAGGATTTGGAAGGAGAGCTTAATGAAACAGAATGTCAGGTGTGATTAAAAGGCACATGAACACCCTAGCCAGAGAAAGAAGCAGCCACACACCCAGGGAAGCAAGGTTGCAGAGCTCAATCTCCACTCCCTTCTCTGTGTTTCTCACTCTCATCCTTTCTGGTTGCTCCTTACTTCTTAAGGGTGGAAGAAGACTGTGTCAGCATTCTTTCTCTATTCTATGCCCTGAGATGTGTTCTCTAAGATGTCTTTTAAATATATTAACTGTGGTTCCCTCGTTGAGTCTTTCATAAGCCCAGCCATATCTAATTGTTTGCAAGTTGCAGCCAGTGCATGTGGAATGGGACTGCACTCAGAATATCATCATCAAGCAGCACAGGAGCCACCAACTATTCCTTTCCAGCCAATGAAAAGACAGTTTAAATGGGAATATCCAGAATTCCAGGCCATTCATGAGCAAGGTGAGCATCGCAATCCATCTCAAGAGAAAGGGAGTAGTTGAAAGCTCTGCCAGTTACCCAGGCTGAACAGCATCAGGAGCATCTCAGACATAACACCATGCTGAATCAGACTGAAGGTCCATCCCCCGAAGTACTACATTCCAGCTTATGTGGCACTAACAAAGGACCTGATGCAGAATGGCATAATGCTGTCCTCCCTCATATCAGCCTCAGCAGGAAGTTGTACACTAGCTTCCCTAATTTCTTTTAAAAAGCTATTCTAGGCCATTCTTATAAAACAAAAGTACCTTTACTTTTTTGTAATATTTTCATAATATATAACTTCATATACCAATCTCTACTACACACTTAGTGCTTTCTCTGTAAAGTAGACTTTACTCTTTTGTCTTAAAATTACCTTTTCTGAATCCCCTGGATCACCTAAAGCCATTTTGTACCCTCTTTTCTGTTCCCTTGTAATAGAAGCTACATCATTGACCTGATCTTTTAGACTCATCTAAACATTTGTATTCTTTAGTCCCTGTTGTCTTTAATTCAAACATTACAAATAATTCTAAAATGTCCCTTAGGTCAGTCGTCTTCAGTATTACTTCCTCATTGGACCCATTACTTCTAACTTCGGTATGTTGGAATTTGTCCTGACTCTCAATAGAAACAAATTATTTTTCTCTTACCTGTCACTTTCCACATGCCATCTTCAGACCTTCCACTCACTTTCATCCTCCTCTACTTTTGACACTCATTTTTAATCCCATTACTCAACATAGCTCTCCTCTTGGTTGTTCCTTTATTCTGTCTCTTCCTTTGCTCAGTGGTTTGGACTGAATGTTTGTGGTCCCACCAACAACCCCCAAACAATTTATACATTGAGGCCCTAACCTCCAATCAGTTGGTGTTATAGATGCGGCCTTTGAGAGGTAATTAGTTTGAGGGCAGGGCCCTAGTATAATAGGATTAATGCCCTTTTAAAAGCAGACACCAGAGAGCTTGATATCTCTTCCATACACATGTGACGGTAAGGTCTTGTGAGCAAAAGAGCAAAAAAGTGATCATCTGAAAGCCAGAAGGAGAGCCCTCACCAGAAACCAACCATATTAGTACCCTGATCTCAACCTCCAGAACTGTGAGAAAATAAATTTCTCTTATTTAAAACCACCAGTATAGTATTTTGTTATGGCAGCCCAACTTAACACCACTTCATGTCCCAATTCTGTGGCAATAATGTGCACGAGAGGTCTCCTTCCATTTACCAGCTATCTTATTCCTCACTTACAAGGAATATATTCTTAGAGATATCACAAGCAGGGAAGATAGTTATCTGCATGCGGCATAGCTTGCTTGCTTAAAGAAAAGGACAAAAGTATTAATAGTAGATTTTGACTGAAGAACCATTTACATTTTCTAAGGGCCATTTTTTCACAGAAAACCAGTGTGTGCTCCCAAAAGTATAAGTAACCCAATTTAGTATTTTATTCAAAGTGAAACATATACTTAGGAATAGAATTCATGAAAAATTTTAAAAATATAGGATGCATACTCCATTCACAGTGGCTATATCCTAGAAAATCCCTAAGTATTACTCTGTACTATATTTCTTTCCCTTAATTTGGGGAAACTTTAGTTACTGAGATTATACCCTTGAGATATGGAGATCTTTACGATTCAAGACTCAGACTTAACTAGCCTAGTTTTCCTTTTCTTTATTCTGGTTCCCCATCTTCCAAATGAGTCTGTAGTTGGAAACTCTCACCCCTTAGTTTCCTCCCAATCAGCACCAGTTTGGGGGAGTTAAGGAATTATTTTTCATTTCCAGCTCTGGCTCTAAATAATGTGTCTCCAGCAGTGAAATGTAGGCCAAGATAGCTCTCTGATATGTAGCTCCTACAAAGGAACCCACTTCTCAGAAGCACTGAAAAAGGCAAATTATGAAGGTTCATAATACAATATAATAAACATTCTTTAGTCATCCACTATTACAGATAATAAGCCAAATTTTAAATTCATACTGTGTAACAAATTTGAATTTAGAAATAATTCCTCTTTATTCTTTTCATTTCAACCCAAAGTTACTTACTGATACAGTTCAGATATGTGTCTCCACCCAAATCTCATGTTGAATTGTAATCCCCAATATTGGAGATCGGGCCTGGTGGGAGGTGATTGGGTCATGGAGTTGGATCCTTCTGAATGGTTTAGCGCCATCAGTTCTCCTGATAGTGAATTCTTGTGTGATCTCGTTCTTTACAAGTGTGTGGCACTTCTCCCTTCTCTGTCTCTCTTGCTCCTGCTCCTGCCATGTAAGAATCCTGCTCTCCCTTTGCCTTCTGCCATAATTGTAAGTTTTCTGAGGCCTCCTCAGAAGCCAAGCAGATACCAGCGTCATGCTTCCTGTACAGCCTACAGAACCATGAGCCAATTAAACCTCTTTTCTTTATAAATTACCCAGTCTCAGGTATTTCGTTGTAGCAATGTGAGAATGAACTAATACACTAACTCTCAAACATAACTTTTTATGTATCCACATCATTTCCTAAAATTTTGTAGAAGTCTTAAAATATTATATTTTAATCCCATCTTTCTCATCTGAAAGCACTGACATTCCATGTTTTTTCAAGAAAAAAATTTGGTTAGAAACACAGCAAAGTTTGTCTTCTGAGTATGTACATTTTATAAAGACAAAATTAAAAACCCTTTATAACATAAACCCTGGGAAAAGATTTTGGTCCATAGCCTAGAAACATTGTAATATGTTGCTTAAATGAGACTCATGACATTTTAACATGTATTTTATTATTGTTTATTTCTTTACTTATATGTCATATAATCCTTTTGTTCTTCTGTTTTGATTTGGCAGAGCCAATACTCACCTATACTACAGCTTTCTTATGCCAGCACAAGAACGCTGTATTCAAAATGCTTTCCATGTATTACCTTCTTTTATCCTCAGATATCCTTGGCAGATAGTACGGCAGATATTACCCTCATCTTATTGAAGAAAATTCTGAGTATAAGGAAGTCAAATAACTTGTCAACAGTTACACGGTTATGAGGCAAAGCAGCAACAATCTCCAAAGCTACAGCTATTTATACAAAGACAATACATAAACCCTTACATTATAAGTGTCTAGTGCGTTGCAAAGAAGACTTATGAGTGTTTAGCTAGAAGACTGAAGGAATTCAGGAAATGTCACTCCAAAATATGCCAATTTGGTATATGGGTTAATTCTAGCCAAAGCCACTTGAAAAACAACAAACATAAGGAGAAGCTTTCTCTGAACTCCCCCTATCTGCCTAAAGACAGATCCTCCAAAAGGAGCTCAGTTGTCATCAGTCCCCTCCCTGAGAGTTTCATCAACCAGGGAAGATTAACTCTTATCACAAGAGAAGGGGCTAGAAGTTGACACAACACCTAGACAAACTTCTTCAAAAACTATCATCTCTTCTTCTGAGGACCCATTCATCTTGCCCAAAAATTATTTCTCCCCTAAATTGCCTACATCTCACCTCCCCTCCCCTGTAGACAGAGATATAAACTCCTGAATCTCACTGGTGGTTTAGGTGTATGCTTTTTTTTCTGTACTGCCTCCATGCACATAATAAAATTGTACATCTTCTCATGTTAACCTGCCTGTTATCAATTTCTGTCATAGACTCAGTTATCAAATCCTCAGAGGGTAGAGGGAAAGTCTTTTCACCTTGCAAGACATTTTGAAGAATCATCTCCATATGAGGGCCATCAAGTCAGGAAAAAATGTGCCATGTGAGAAGGAAATGACCTTGGAGCTTTCTTTGTGCTCCTTCTCATAGCATCCTTTTCCAAAATGCATTATCCATTGGGAACGGCCTGAATTCTTAGCAAAATTGGCCCCCATATTTATTCCATTATTAGGGTCTCTTATCTACATGGAAGTTTGGTGCCTTATCAGAGCTGAGTTCACCCAAAAACGTCTCTTACATTCATTGCATTCATAGAGTTTCTCTACTGTGTGAAGTCTCTTGTACTGAATAAGGCTGGCACTTTAATTTAAAGCTTACCCACATTCTTTACATTTATAAAACCTCACTTTGACATAGATTTTCAGGATAAGAGTGTTGACCAATTACACTTATTACAATGATACAGTTCTCCCAAGAGTGACTTCTCAGATACCCAGTTAAGTTGGAAACACTAAATAAACATTTTCCCACTCAATATAATTATAAGGTTTTTCTCCAGTCTGGTTTCTTCTGTGTCTAATGAGATTTGAGTTCCAGGCAAAATTATCCTCACAATTACAACCTGTATGTTTAAAGGCTTCTCTGCAATTGTCTTCCTTGTCAGTTTCCCCATTGAGTCTGCTAGATCTTCATGCCTGGCCTCAAAGATGTGTGATCTATGCAGTCACACAGGCCACAGGGCCCAGTATTCACGAGGGTACTGTGTTTAGAGGGCCCTGAGCACAGTTTAGTGCTCTGTTGTCACAGGCTTGAAACTGTTAATTTTACCTTTGAACTTGTGTTTTGTAAGTGAGGTAAGTAGAACAATAGAGCATACACATGAGCAGAAGCTCTCCATGCTATATGTGTTATCTGTGATTTCTTGCTGCACCATTCACGTATGGCACTTGTGATCCTCCATGAGCATGGAATTCTGGTGGGTCAACAATGCATCACAGTTCATTCAGCAAGATTCAAAGTGAGTACAAGGAAAGTATTTGAGTAAGCTGGGGCACTCATAGCCTGGAGAGATCATGCTTTCTGCAGGAGCTAGAACTTGCTTTTAAGTCAGAAATCTGTCAATGGCAGGGTCTAAAAAACTGGAGTAGCCAAGGAACTGTCAGGGCTCAAAGCATGGTGTGCCAAAGTATGGCACCTTGGCATGTGCTGAAGGAGATAGGAGGACTTCAGAAGCAAGAAAGTCTCTCTGACCTTCTCCTGCCTCCTGTCTCTTGCCCATCTTTCTCTTTTTATAGTTTGCAAGCAAACTATAAAAGGTCACTCTCTCTGACCTACCTCCCTTGAAAGTAGGTCACAAGATCCTCATGGGTCAGATGTCCTGCCTTATACTTAAAGGAAAGGAATTCATGCAGAGAGACCAAGAAGAATCTGAACAAAGAGACCTTGCTCAGTTTATTACCATAAAATCATACCCTTTTTGTTCAATCAGGTTTCTTCACAACCATCTGCTTTTTTCATCATACTTAGGCTAAAAATACAGTTTTCCCTGATTCAGTCTTCATTTCTGAAGGTTCTTGTGGCATGTAAAACTTTAATTAGATAAATTTGTAATGCTTTCCTCTTGTTAATACGTCTTTTGTTATAGGTGTGTCAGCCATGACTCCTGTGTTTCATAAGGAAAAAGTATTTCTTTTTTATTCATGTTACTTTTTATATTAGGCAAACACTTCCTGAAAATGACACAGAAGGAAAGGGAAAGATCGAGTAACTCATAGTTCTTTTTTCTTTCAATCCTTCCTAACTCATCAGTAAGCTAAAGATAGAGAGTTTTGGTAGACTGTGTGCCTTTCAAGTGATGAGTTCGTTTTATACAGTGTTTTCACTAATGTGGTAAGAACAAAATACATATGCATGTAGAAGCTACAAAATATGAATTTTGTGTAATCTTGGTAATTCTACATGAGATAAATGCTTTTATGTTTGCATTTAAAACTGGCATTGCATAATATAAAGATGAACAATAAAATTAATGCTAATAATTTAAAATCCACCCCTAGCTATTATGTTTCCCTGACTGGTCTATAAAAGAGGGAAAAATAATTTTCCCTTTACCCTTCTAAGTTTTTGTTGGGGCCCCTGTAACAAAAGACAAATTAATAAGAAAAAAACAAATAAGATGGTTAACATGTAGTATTATATCTCATGTATGCATGGGGAAAAGCTCAAAGAAAGAGTAACTCTCAAAGAGATGGCTTAGAATTCCGGCTTAAACACCATCTTTAGCTAAAAACAAAGAGGTGTGAGAGAGACCAGTTATGGGAATGACCAGGAAAAGTAAACAAGAATAAGGTTTGTTGTACAAATTAAAGTTTGTGCCTTCTCTATTGATATGACTGTCTTGTAATTCAGAGTCTTCCTTCTCTTCCTGGTATAGAGAGGGAGACACCCTTATAAACAGAGATGTCCTGTTTTATAAATACAAGTTTCACTTTCATTAGGGTAACTTCTACCTTGTTTTCAGATCTTCTCCTGTGTTTGCTGTTTCTCAGAATAATCCTTATGTCAAAAAAGTGTATTTGGGGTTGTGGGGGGAAAAAAGAAAATAAACCTTTTATCTAAGAAATGTGAGCCCCTTTAAATTATCAGGCCCAGAGAGACATTAGAATGAAACAGCAGTCATGTCACTCTACCTCAAGTTAAATAATTATCTCTTGAAGCCACCTGCTGTGTGGACTCTCAAATAACTGATGCCAAGAAGCAATAAAGTACAATATGCTGGACACCATAACTCATACCCCATAGTTCATATAGCCAATGTTAACATATAGCCAATCATTAATCAATGTTATCTCTGTAAACCAATGAGAATTACTGTCAAACAATGTTGCATCAGTTCACTCCTTGTTCCCTTTGACTTTAAAAGCCTTGTAACCAAGGCTGGCACAGCACTCCCCAGGCAACTTGGAAGTGTGTCCTGGGCAGCTGTCCTCACTTTGGCTCAAGTAAACTCCTTAAATTATATTTTGTGCCTCAATCTCTTCCTTTTAGGTTGACATTTTTGCCACTGTGAGCAGGATTCAGAACAACCCATCCCCTACCATACAACATTCCTCCTGGACTCAAGAGGTTGGCCACCTCCAACCCCTTATGTTCATTCTTCTGACTCCGAGAGAAATTGTTGAAGATAAAGGGGTGAGTTCTACTGAAAATCTGTACCTTTTCACTTTTTGGTTTAAAGTCTATACTTTGTTTCAGCTATTCTTTCCAATCCTCCCTTTCGAGAATGAAGGTTTTCTATTGTTACCCTGCAGATAGAAGATTTGGGTTACAGGAAAAACTGCCTTTTCTGCCTCTGCCTGAGGACAGAAGGTTCAGGTCACAGTCAGGCAATGAGCTTTGCAGAGAATTCCTGCCTCTTCCACCTCTGTCCCACAGAGGGTTCGGTTCAAAGTACTGGCAATTAGGCACTGGTGGTTTCATTTTACATGGCATGCTTTTAAGACTACAGGTGTTTTCTATTGCTGGAAATCCAGATGTAGATTTTCATTTGTTACCAATTCCTGTTAGTTATAACTGAAAAATATATGAGGGTGAGTTCTCTTGCCCTGAAGAAAAGAAGCAATTGCGCCTTCTGACCCATTCAGGTGTTCCAGATGACTGAAGACTTTGCAGAGGTGTCAGGTATATGGCCTAGGATGTGAAGTGGCCTCGTAGAGCATTCCTCACCAAAATAACATTTTAGGGATCCCTTTCTGCTCTTCAGGTATAATATGAGGGTATGGTCCCCTATACCTTGAGCACTCTAATGTCACCTGGTAGTTAGAGATAGCCCAAGATATGTAAGAGAGCAATTCACAACTCTTGGGTGACACCTAGAGCAGTGACACTTACAAGCAGCACACTTGGACTCTAAACACATTCCTAGCCTTAGTCACTTTTGAAAAGTTCCTAAAATATGAGAAATCAAGCCTAAAAATCTGAGCACTCTTTTAAGGGACAGCCACCTTTAGAAATACCAACTGAATTTATAATGTTTATGGAGTGTCCTCTTATAAACACCTAGGAACGTGGACCCACCTAAACCAGGATGGTCATAGCAGCAATGGCCAAAATAGGCATCTTTAGAAATGGCTAAAATCATTTATTGGTGCACACAGTTGGAAGAAGCTGGTTTAGAACCAGACAAATTGAATGGGGAGACTTACTTCCAACAGCAACTAGAAACTTCTAAAGAAATTCTGAGAAAATTCCTCTATTCAAGAATGTGACAGGAAAATACCTTGGGCCCCCAAAATCACTAAGCTGAAGGGAAAACTCAAGCTGGGAGCTACTTAGGGCAAACCTGTCTCTCATTCTATTCAAAGTTTTCTCTCTGCTCGCTGAGATAAATGCATATCTGATTGCCTCCTTTGGAAAGGCTAATCAGAAACTCAAAAGAATACAACCGTTTGTCTCTCATCTATCTGTGACCTGGAAGCCCCCTTCCCACTTCCAGTCTTCCTGCCTTTGCCTCCAGTTGTCCCGCCTTTCTGAACCGAAGCTATGTACTTCTTATATGTATTGATAGATGTCTCATGTCTCCCTAAAATGTATAAAACCAAGCTGTGCCCTGACCACCTTGGGTACATGTTGTCAGGACTTCCTGAGGCTGTGTCACGGGTGTGTGTCCTCACCTTGGCAAAATAAACTTTCTAAATTAACTGAGACCTGTCTCAAGTTTTCGGGGTTCACAAGAGGTAAACAAAAGAATATCTGAAACTATTTCTGAATTTTAAAAGACTTCAGAGACTTGCTTTCTTTCACCTCCAGCTCTTCCTCCTTCTACTCCTAAAATAGCCTCTGCAAAAATTATAACTCAGGAAATTATGACAATGAAAGAGATCAAACTAACCAACTCCATCTTGTTTGTAACCTCTAAGCTGTCCTTGTTCATCCCTGGGCATAGGCCGAACTAACCTTGGGAAGGAATTTATCATTTAACTTTGAAACAAAAATTATAATAGCCCTTTCCCAGAAAAACAAAACAAAAAAAACACACAAACCCTTCCTACCTGGGGACCAGTCTACTTTAGTAGTACTAACAAATTAGCTGTAAGATTACTGTTTGAGACCATGCAGCCTCCAGCTGCAAGAGTCTGAACCTCCTCAAGGGGCTCCTGGGAATAACATCACTGTTGTAAACCCCAAGATCAGTGCTTGAGATATTTTGCAGATCCTACATTCCAGTGCATCAGCTGACACCACCAGACGGGTAATCTGGATCAACCAGTTCTGCAGTCTCACCCAGGAACAGAAGACAGCAAGAAAAACTCACTTGGACCCCCTGTGATTCCATCTCCAACCTGACCAATCAGCACTCCCCACTTCCCAAGCCCCTACCTGCTAAATTATAGTTTAAAACTCTGATCCTTGAGTTTTCAGAGACTAATTTGAGTAATAATAAAACTCCAGTCTCCCACACCATAGGCTCTGCATGAATAACTCTTTCTCTATTGCAGTTCCCCTGTCTTGATATATCAACTTTGTCTAGGCAGTGGGCAAGGTAAATCTGTTGAGTGGTTACATCCCTATGCCTTCATATTCTTTCTTATCTGAACTCCCCTGTCCTAACTTGCCTCTCCTTCCATTATCACTGCCTGAGGAAGTCTCCTAGGTCTTTTCTAAACATGTAGATTAGAGTAGAATTCCACAAGGTACTCAAACATCAGTTGATTCTGTACTTGATTATTTTGAACGATTTGAAGACAACTTTTAAACAAAATTCCGAATGGCTGATTCTAATCTCCAAGATCACCAGAATGATTATCTTATAAATTCTACTTTCCTCAACGACTTAAATGAGGACTTGGTTATCTTAGTTAAAAGACACCAGCTTAATTGGGTGAGTATATAAATTCATGAATTAGCAAGCTTAGCAGATCAACTTTCTAAAGCTACTAAGAAAAAAGAAAATAACTAAGGCCTCAAAGAGGCCTTAGTTTGTAACTACGACAATTGACTAGTCAAACTAGGCCTTTTGAGAAAAGATGAATGATCCTCTTTCTAATGACAAAAGAGGCATTTGCTTCTATTGCAAAAAGCCTGGCCATTTTATTTATTTATTTATTTATTTGAGATGGAGTTTCGCTCTTGTTGCCCAGGCTAGAGTGCGATCTCAGCTCATTGCAACCTCCACTTCCTGGATTCAAGCGATTCTCCTGCCTCAGCCTCCCAAGTAGCTGGGATTACAGGCATGTGCCACCACGACCAATTAATTTTGTATTTTGAGTAGAGACAGGGTTTCTCCATGTTGGTCAGGCTGATATCGAACTCCTGACCTCAGGTGATCCGCCCACCTCGGCCTCCCAGAGGGTTGGGATTACAGGCGTGAGCCACCGTGCCCGGCCATGCCTGGCCATTTTTAAAAGGATTGTGGAAAACTTAAATGACAGCAGGAACAACAAGAGGACAGGGCCTGACAAGATAAGTAGGGTTGCTTCAAGGACCAAAAGGGGGCTTTCCCATTTCTCCAAATGTATCTTAAATCTTCATGAATGGAGAACAGACACATACCCTCAAAACACCAGAGCTACTTTTTCTGTCCTCTACCCTACGACCTTAAACTGTCTGCTTCCTCAGAGTAATGAAACTAAATGGTAGGGGTATCTAATCAACCTATTACTGTATGTAAGTCCAAAACCTTAGAATTCCAGGTAGGCTTACTCAGTGTTGTTCCTTTCTGCTTGTTCCCTCAGCTCCCATATATCTCTTAGGCAAATATTTTTTGGAATTTCAAAATGCACACATTTTCTTCTCTTGAAAGGGAGAAATGTATTTAAATTTGTAACAGAAGGAGCAAATGAACAACTACAGAATAAGAATGAAACTCCTAAGATTATAAAAAATATATATCCAATAATATTTTTCTACACTGGGACTAATAAATGCCACTGATAATTTATTGCAAGCTTTGCCAGATCATTTATGGTCCCGCTCCTCCGCTGACATTGGTAAAATGTATTCAGCTGCCACCATTAAAGTGGAAGTAAACCCGATTAAATCCTTACCCAATATCAGCCAATACCCTTTGAATGTCTTGCTGGATTTTGCAGTCTCTTGAAGATATAAATCTTATTATTTATTTGAAATGTTAACATCCAAGGAATTAGCTAAGCAGCATTCTAGCTGAGATCAGATTTGAAAGAGTTAAAATTCTTTAGGCCATCACAAAATTCCTTTCCTCAGTGGATATGTTACCAGAAAAGGGTTCTGATCCAGACCCCAAGGGAGGGTTCTTGGATCTCGTGCAAGAATTCAAGGCAAATCCATGGAGTAAAGTGAAAGCAAGTTTATTAGCAAAGTAAAGGAATAAAAAATGGCTACTCCATAGGCAGAGCAGCAGCTTGGGCTGCTTGACTGATAATACTTGAGTATGTGCTAAACAAGGGGTAGATTATTCATGAGTTTTCTGGGAAAGGGATAGGTAATTCCCCAGAACAGAGGGTTTCTCCCCATTTTAGACCATATAGGGTAACTTCCTGATGTTGCCATGGCATTTGTAAACTGTCATGGTGCTGGTGGAAGTGTCTTTTAGCATGCTAATGCATTATAATTAGCATATAATAAGCAGCAAGGACAATCAGAGATCCCTTTCTTAGCCATCTTGGTTTTGGTAGGTTTTGGCTAGCTTCTTTACTGCATCCTGTTTTATCAGCAAAGTCTTTGTGACCTGTATCTTGTGCCGACCTCCTATCTCATCCGTGACTTAGAATGCCTTACCTCCTAGAATGTAGCCCAATAGGTCTCAGCCTGTATTTTGCCCAGCCCCTTTTCAGGATGGGGTTGCTCTGGTTCACACACCTCTAGCAGACACCATTAGCTCAGGAGAAAACAAATAAACAAACATATATTAGAATAAATTTGAGTTATTTGTTTCAAATTATTTGCATGACTCTTGACATTTTGGGGTACTCATTTGTGATTCTTTTTTTTTTTTTTTCTTCTTTTTTGAGACGGAGTCTCGCTCTGTCGCCCAGGCTAGAGTGCAGTGGCCGGATCTCAGCTCACTGCAAGCTCCGCCTTCTGGGTTTACGCCATTCTCCTGCCTCAGCCTCCCGAGTAGCTGGGACTACATTAGCTGGGATTACAGGCGCCCGCCACCTCGCCCGGCTAGATTTTTGTATTTTTTTAGTAGAGACGGGGTTTCACCATGTTAGCCAGGATGGTCTGGATCTCCTGACCTCGTGATCCGCCCGTCTCGGCCTCCCAAAGTGCTGGGATTACAGGCTTGAGCCACCGCGCACGGCCATTTGTAATTTTTTCTACTATAGGAAACTAAAATACTCCTCTCTAAAATACTGAGCTAGAAAAGGTAAAAATGCATGAGGACATTCTGCCTCCTTCCTTGCTTGCCTGATGGCAGGAAAGCCATTTTCAAAGACAAAGGTTTTCCTGCCTTTTCCCACCTGAAGACTAGTCCTTTTACAAAGCTTACATATCAGCTCAGAGGCAGCCCCAGAGAATCTAGAAGCAGACTTTACTCTTCCCATAAATTCACTTTTCCATATTTTGCCACCTTTGGCACTACCCCTATAGGCACCTTTGGTTTTCCTGTTTTACCAGCTGTCTCTTTCAATCTTCCATTTGGCCTTTATGTGTAGGACATCAGCTGAGAAGCAGAGACCCTAGAGAATATGGCCTGACTAAAACATGGGTTGTATACAATTTGTGGCTTGCAAGAATTTCTTTCTTTGACATTTGAGGTGGTTCTGGGTCTTGTGAGGACTACTTTGCACCTCTTTAGAGATTTCCTTGTGCATCTTTGGTTAAGATGCACAAGGCCTTAGGTAAGGCTTATTGGTTCAGGTGAGTCACTTGAAAAGGTATCTTTAGTTTAAAAGAAAGAAAGAAAAAAAAAAGCTTAAAAACTAGGAATATTGGCTGTTTGTCCCAGATGAAATCTGATAAAAGATGTGAAAAGAATTTTATTAAGAGATCTATGGTCAGAAGTCAGCTTAATTAAAAGCTGATAATCAGGCGTGTGTGTGTGTGTGTGTGTGTGAGTCTGTGTGTGTGTGCGTGAGATGTATGTATATATGGCCTTTCTGCTTTTTCTCTTTTGGATTCTGTTTCCAGGAATTTTTGTTTGTTTGTTTTTTCCATCAACATAAACCACCTTTTAATTATATGTTTGGTCCCTCGCTTTGCTTGCATGACTTTTTTTTTTTTTTTTTTTTTAATTATTATTATACTTTAAGTTCTGGGATACATGTGCAGAATGTGCAGGTTTGTTACATAGGTACACATGTGCCATGGTGGTTTGCTGTACCCATCAACCCATCATCTAGGTTTTAAGCCCCGCATGCATTAGGCATTTGTCCTAATGCTCTCCCTCCCCTTGCCCCCAACACTGCAACAGGCCCCAGTGTGTGATGTTCCCCTCACTGTGTCAGTGTGTTCTCATTGTTCAACTCCCAATTATAAGTGAGAACATGTGGTGTTTGGTTTTCTGTTCCTGTGTTAGTTTGCTGAGAATGATGGTTTCCAGCTTCATCCATGTCCCTGAAAAGGACATGAACTCATTCTTTCTTATAGTTGCATAGTATTCCATGGTGTATATGTGCCATATTTTCTTTGTCCAGTCTATCATTGGTGAGCACTGGGGGTGGTTCCAAGTCTTTGCTATTGTAAACAGTGCTGCAATAAATATACGTGTGCATGTGTCTTTATAGTAAGATGATTTATATTTCTTTGGGTATATACCCAGTAATGGTATTGCTGGGTCAAATGGTATTTCTGATTCTAGGTCCTTGAGGAATCACCACACTGTCTTCCACAATGGTTAAACTAATTTATACTCCCACCAACAGTGTAAAAGTGTTCCTATTTCTCCACATCCTCTCCAGCATCTTTCGTTTCCTGACTTTTTAATGATCACCATTCTAACTGGCATGAGATGGTATCTCATGGTGGTTTTGATTTGCATTTCTCTAATGATGAGTGATGTTGAACTTTTTTTCTTATGTTTGTTGGCCATATAAATGTCTTCTTTTGAGGAGTGTCTGTTCACATCCTTCACCCACTTTTTGATGGGGTTGTTTTTTCCTTGTATATTTGTTTAAGTTCCCTCAGATGCTGAATATTAGACCTTTGTTAGATGGATACATTGCAAACATTTTCTCCCATTCTGTACGTTGCCAGTTCACGCTGATGATAGTTTCTTTTGCTATGCAGAAGCTCTTTAATTAGATCCCATTTGCCAATTTTGGCTTTCGTTGCAATTGCTTTTGGAGTTTTCGTCATGAAGTCTTTGAAGTCTCTGCCTATGTCCTGAATGGTATTGCCTAGGTTTTCTTCTAGGGTTTTTATGGTTTTGGGTTTTACACTTAAGTCTTTAATCCATCTTGAGTTAATTTTTGTATAAGGTGTAAGGAAGGGGTCCAGTTCAGTTTTCTGCATATGGCTAGTCAGTTTTCCCAGCACCATTTATGGAATAGGGAATCATTTCCCCATTGCTTGTTTTTGTCAGGTTTATGAAAAATCAGATGGTTGTAGATGTGTGGTGTTATTTCTGAGGTCTCTGTTCTGTTCCATTGGTCTATATGTCTGTTTTACTACAAGTACCATGTTGTTTTCGTTACTGTAGCCTCGTAGTATGTAGTTTGAAGTTAGGTAGGCATGATGCCTCCAGCTTTGTTCTTTTTGTTTAGGATTGTCTTGACTATATGGGCTCTTTTTTGGCTCCATATGAAAGTTAAGGTAGTTTTTTTCCAATTCTGTGATGAAAGTCAATGGTACCTTGATGGGAATAGCATTTAATCTATAAATTACTTTAGGCAGTATGGCCATTTTCACGATATTGATTCTTCCTATCCATGAACATGGAATTTTTTTTCCATTTCCACTTCTAGTTTCTTTGTCCTCTCTTATTTCCTTGAGCAGTGGTTTGTAGTTCTCCTTGAAGACATCCTTCACATCCCTTGTCAGCTGTATTCCTAGGTATTTTACTCTGTTTTTAGCAATTGTGAATGGAAGTTCATTCATGATTTTGCTCTCTGTTATTGGTGTATAGAAATGCTTGTGATTTTTGCCCAATGATTTTGTATCCTGAGACTTTGCTGAAGTTGCTTATCTGCTTAAGGAGTTTTGGGACTGAGATGATGGGGTTTTCTAAATATACAATCATGTCATCTGCAAACAGAGACAATTTGACATCCTCTTTTCCTATTTGAATACCCTTTATTTCTTTCTCTTCCCTGATTGCCCTGACCAGAACTTCTGATACTATGTTGAATAGGAGTGGTGAGAGAGGACATCCTTGCCTTGTGCTGGTTTTCAAGTGAATACTTCCAGCTTTTGCCTATTCAGTATGATACTAGCTATGGGTCTGACATAAATAGCTCTTATTATTTTGAGATATGTTCCATCAATACCTAGCTTATTGAATGTGTTTGTTTGTTTGTTTGTTTTGAGATGAAGTCTCCCTCTGTCACCCAGGCTGGCATGCAGTGGCACAATCTCAGCTCACTGTAACCTCCACCTCCCAGGTTCAAGCAATTCTGCCTCAGCCTCCTGAGTAGCTGGAACTACAGGCGTGCACCACCACGCCAGGCTAATTTTTGTATTTTTAGTAGAGACAGGGTTTCACCGTGTGAGCCAGGATGGTCTCAATCTTCAGACCTCGTGATCCACCCACGTTGCCCTCCCAAAGTGCTGGGATTACGGGCGTCATCCACCATATTGAGTGTTTTCAGCATGAAGGGGTGTTGAATTTTTTTGAAGGCCTTTTCCACATCTATTGAGATAATCATGTGGTTTTTGTCATTGGTTCTGTTTATGTATTGATTACGTTTATTGATTTGTGTATGTTGAGCCAGCCTTGCATCCCAGGGATAAAACTGACTTGATTGTGGTAGATAAGCTTTCTGATGTGCTGTTGGATTTGGTTTGACGGTATTTTATTGAGGATTTTCGCATTGATGATCATCAGGGATATTGACCTGAAATTTTCTTTTTTTGATGTGTCTCTGCCAGGTTTTGGTATCAGGATGATGCTGGCCTCATAAAATGAGTTAGGGATGATTCCCTCTTTTTCTATTGTTTGGAATAGTTTCAGAAAGAATCGGATCATCTCCTCTTTGTACCTCTGGTAGAATTCAGCTGTGAATCCACCTGGTCCTGGGCTTTTTTGGTTGGTAGGCTATTATGCTGCCTCAATTTCAGAACTTGTTATTGGTCTATTCAGGGATTCGACTTCTTCCTGGTTTAGTCTTGGGAGGGTGTATGTGTCCAGGAATTTATCCATTTCTTCTAGATGTTCTAGTTTATTTGCATAAAGATGTTTATAGTATTCTCTGATGGTAGTTTGTATTTCTGTGGTACCAGTGGTGATACTCCCCTCATCATTTTTATTGTGTCTATTTGATTCTTCTCTCTTTTCTTCTTTATTAATCTGGCTGGTGGTCTTTTTTTTTTTTTTTTTAATCTTTTCAAAAAATCAGCTCCTGGATTCATTGATTTTTTGAAGGCTTTTTTGTGTCTCTATCTCCTTCAGTTCTGCTCTGATCTTAGTTATTTCTTGTCTGCTGCTAGCTTTTGAATGTGTTTGCTCTTGCTTCTCTAGTTCTTTTAATTGTGATGTTAGGGTGTTGATTTTAGATCTTTCCCGCTTTCTGATGTGGGCACTTTGTGCTATAAATTTCCCTCTAAACACTGCTTTAGCTGTGTCTCAGAGATTCTGGTATGTTGTCTCTTTGTTCTCAATGGTTTCAAATAACTTATTTATTTCTGCCTTAATTTCGTTATTTACCCAGTAGTCATTCAGGAGCAGGTGGTTCAGTTTCCATGTAGCTGTGTGGTTTTGAATGACTTTCTTTATCCTGAGTTCTAATTTGATTGCACTGTGGTGTGACAGACTGTTATGATTTCTGATCTTTTGCAATTGCTGAGAAGTGTTTTGCTTCCAATTATGTGGTCAATTTTAGAATAAGTGCTATGTGATGCTGAGAAGAATGTATATTCTACTGATTTGGGTTGGAGAGTTCTGTAGATGTCTATTAGGTATGCTTGGTCCAGAGCTGAGTTCAAATCCTGAATATGATTGTTAATTTTCTGTCTCATTGATCTGTCTAATATTGACAGTGGGTTGTTAAAGTCTCCCACTATTATTGTGTGGGAGACTAAGGCTCTTTGTAGGTCTCTAAGGACTTGCTTTATGAATCTGGGTCCTCCTATATTGGGTGCATTTATATTTAGGATAGTTAGCTCTTCTTGTTGCATTGAACCCTTTACCATTATGTAATGCCCTTCTTTGTCTTTTTTGATCTTTGTTGGTTTAAAGTCTGTTTTATCGGAGACTAGGATTGCAACCCCTTTTTTTTTTTTTTTTTTTTTTTTTTGGTTTTTTTTTTTTCTGCTTGGAAAATATTCCTCCATGCCTTTATTTTGAGCCTACATGTGTCTCTGCACATGAGATGAGTCTCCTGAATAAAGCACACCAATGGCTCTTGACTCTTTATCCAATTTGCCAGTCTATGTCTTTTAAATTGGGCATTTAGCCCATTTACATTTAAGGTTAATATTGTTATGTGTGAATTTGATCCTGTCATCATGATGCTAGCTAGTTATTTTGCACATTAGTTGATGCAGTTTCTTCATAGTGTCATTGGTCTTTATATTATGGTGTGTTTTTGCAGTGACTGGTACTGGTTTTTCCTTTCCATATTTAGTGCTTTCTTCAGGAGCTCTTGTAAGGCAGGCCTGGTGGTGACAAAAATCCCTCAGCATTTGCCTGTCTGTAAAGGATTCTATTTTTCTCCTTTGCTTATGAAGCTTAGTTTGGCTGGATATGAAATTCTGGGTTGAAAATTCTTCTTTATAAGAAAGTTGACTATTGGCCCCCACTCTGTTCTGGCTTGTAAGGTTTCTGCAGAGAGATCCACTGTTAGTCTGATGGGCTTCCCGTTGTAGGTAACCTGACCTTTCTCTCTGGCTGCCCTTAACATTTTTTCCTTCATTTCAACCTTGGAGAATCTGATAATTATATGTCTTGGGATTGCTCTTCTTGAGAAGTATCTTAATCATGTTCTCTGTATTTCCTGAAATGGAATAATGGCTTGTCTTACTAGGTTGGAGAAGTCCTCCTGGATGATATTCTGAAATGTGTTTTCCAACTTGGTTCCATTCTGTCTGTCACTTTCAGGTATACCAATCAATCGTAGGTTTAGTCTTTTCACATAGTCCCATATTTCTTGGACGCTTTGTTCATTCCTTTTCATTCTTTTTTCTCTAATCTTGTCTTCATGCTTTATTTCATTAAGTTCATCTTGAATCTCTGATATCCTTCCTTCTGCTTGATCGATTTGGCTATTGATACTTGTAGGCTTCACAAAGTTCTTGTGCTGTGTTTTTCAGCTCCATCAGGTCATTTATGTTCTTCTCTAAACTGGTTATTCTAGTTAGCAGTTCCTGTAACCTTTTATTAAGATTCTTAGCTTGCTTGCATTGGGTTAGAACATGCTCCTTTAGATCAGAGGAGTTTGTTATTATCCACCTTCTGAAGCCTACTTCTGTCAATTCATCAAACTCATTCTCTGTCCAGTTTTGTGCCCTTGCTGGAGAGGTGTTGTGATCATTTGGAGGAGAAGAGGCATTCTGGTTTTGGAATTTTCAGCATTTTGGGGGCTGGTTTTTCCTCATCTTTGTGGATTTATCCACCTTTGATCTTTGATGCTGATGACCTTTGGATGGAGATTTGGGGTAGGTGTCCTTTTTGTTGAAGTTGATGTTATTGCTTTCTGTTTGTTAGTTTTCCTTCTAATAGTCAGGCCCTCTTCTGCAGGTTGGCTGGAGTTTGTTGGAAGTCCATTCCAGATCTGTTTGCCAGAGTGTCACCAGTGGAGGCTGCAGAACAACAAAGATTGCTGCCTGATCCTTCCTCTGGAAGCTTCATTCCAGAGGGGAACCTGCCTGATGCCAGCCAGAGTGCTCCTGTATGAGGTGGCTGTTGACTCCTGCTGGGAGGTGTCTCCAAGTCAGGAGGCATGGGTATCACAGACGCACTTGAGGAGGCAGCCTGTCCTTTATCAGAGCTCGAGTGCTGTGGGAGATCTGCTGCTCTCTTCAGAGCTGGCAGGCAGGAATGTTCAAGTCTGCTGAAGCTGCACCCACAGCTGCCTTCCCTCCAGGTGCTCTGTCCCAGGGAGATGCAAGTTTTATCTATAAGCCCCTGACTGGGGCTGCTGCCTTTCTTTCAGAGATGCCCTGCCCAGTGAAGAGGAATCTAGAAAGGCAATCTGGTCACAGCCGCTTTGCCATGTTGCGGTGAGTTCCACCCAATCCGAACTTGACGGTGGCTTCCTTAATACTGTGAGGGGAAAACCGCCTACTAAAGCTTCAGTAATGGTGGGTGCCCCTCCCCCCACCAAGCTTGATTGTCCCAGGTTGATTCCAGACTGATGTGATGGCAGTGAGAATTTCAAGCCAGTGGTTCTTAGCTTGCTGGGCCCCATGGGAGTGGGACCTGCTGAGCAAAACCACTTGGTTCCCTGGCTTCAGCCCCCTTTCCAGGGAAGTGAATGGTTCGGTCTCCCTGAGGTTTCAGGCAACACTAGGCAACACTGTGAAAAATAATACTCCGGCAGCTAGCTTGGTGTCTGCCCAAACAGCCGCCTGGGTTTTGTGCTTGAAACCCAGGGCCCTGGTGATGTAGGCACATGAGAGAATCTCCTGTTCTGTGGGTTGCAAAAACCATGGGAAAAGCATGGTATCTGGGCCAGATAGCACAGTCCCTCACAGCTTTCCTTGGTTAGGGGAGGGAGGTCCCCTGCCCCTTGCCACTTCCCAGGTGAGGCGATGCCCCACCCTGCTTCTGTTTGCCCTCCATAGGCTGCATCCACGGTCTAACCAGTCCCAATGAGATGAACCGGGTATCTCAGTTGGAAATGCAGAAATAACCACCTTCTGCATTGGACTTGCTGAGAGCTGCAGACTGGAGCTGTTCCTATTAGGCCATCTTGTCAGATCCCTTTGTCATGACTTTTGCTGAGAAAAATGTAAAACTTAATTGGCCTTTTGGAAAGCTTAAATTCTTTCTCTTCACTTTGAGATGTAAACTTGCTAACTTGTTCTCTAAAACTCAGTTAAGGCTTCAGCCTTGTGAAATAGATAAACTTTAACTTCTTCCATTTACAAAGGCACAATCATCCTTTTAAACTAGTGAGTTTTATCTACTTCATGGCAAAAGTTTTAAAATAAAAGCTATAGGCTGGGCGCAGTGGCTCACGCCTGTAATACCATCACTTTGGGAGGCTGAGGTGGGTGGATCATGAGGTCAGGAGATCAAGACCATCCTGGCTAACATGGTGAAACTCATCTCTACTAAAAATACCAAAAAAAGCCGGGCACAGTGATGGATGCCTGTAGTCCCAGCTACTCGAGAGGCTGAGGCAGGAGAATGGCGTGAACCCAGGAGGTGGAGCTTGCAGTGAGCCGAGATCATGCCACTGCACTCCAGCCTGGGTGACAGAGCGAGACTTTGTCTCAAAAAAAGAAAAAATAAATAAAAATAAAATAATTTTTAAAAATGCTATAAAAGTTTTTGTCTCTAATTTTATGTATACCTGTATACCTATCTGTTTGTATATTATCTACTTGGTACCAAGTTGACTTATAAATAACTGAGCACTCATAAATTAATAAGCCCAAATATTTTTCAGGTTCATGGGGCTTTAGTAATCTTCAGTAAATAAAACTAGTTTTAAAGTTGTTGGTAAATTTTCTTTTGTGTTCATATCTCTAGGAAAAACATTGTTGGTAAAGTAAAAATGTCTTCAGAATTGTCAGTATTAAATATAATTCAGACATATTGCTTGGGTCTGCTGGTCAGACAGGTTTAGGCTTAGCTCTACTAAATGTTTTAAGTCATAAAACTGTTCCTTCTGTCATATTCTTCAATACTTGCTCAATTTGTCTGTGAGCATATGTCTTAGAGCCATTAAATTCTGAAATCTAGACAAGTGGCCATGTTAAGGCCTGGGAATATATGTATGATGACAGCACTTGGGCCAATAGCTGCAGGGAAGTACCAAACAAGTATATTCCCTGGCCCAGCTGTATCTCCTGGACATGCTAGGAAGAGTTAGTTTCACCAGACATTCTCTTCACAAATCTATCTTTTGTCCTGGACTCTTCATCTGGTACATAACAATGAAAATTGCTTAAATTGCTTACTCGGGATCAGCACAGTGGCTTACACCTGTAATCCTGGCACTTTGGGAGGCCAAGACAATAGGATCACTTGCTGGCCTGAGCCCCTAGGGAGGGGGTGGCTATAGTCTCCACAGACCAAAAGATGTAGACTTTCCTGCTGCTAGTTCTGAGGAATCCAGGCAGACCAAACGAGTGGGCTTCCCCACCAAGAAGCACACCCCCTCCACCAAGGGACAGTCAAAATGCTTTGTTTAATGGGTCCTGTTCCCCGTTCCACCCAACTGGGTGAGACCCTGCAAGAGGGGTTGTCAGACACCCTATACAGGAGTGTTCCTACTGGTATCAGTTCGGTGCCCCTTGAGGTCAGAGATCCTAGAGGAAGGAGCAGGCACCCATTTTGTGCTCTCCAGCCTCCTCGAGTGACATCTCGCCCTCTGTGTGCTGCACCCACTGTCTAACCAGTCCCAGTGAGATGAACCAGTTACCTCAGGTGGAAAGGCAGAAATCACTCACCTTCTGCATTGGTCTCACTGTAAGCTGCAGTGAACCAGGTGAATAGGGCCTGAAGTGAACCCCCAGCAAACTGCAGCAGCCCTGCAGAACAAGGACCTGACCACTGCAAGAAAAACAAATAGAAAGCAACAACAACAGCTCAACAACAAAGAGAAAACTCCCCACAAAAACCCCATCCAAGGGTCAGCAGCCTCAAAGATTGATACTAGACAAATTTATGAAAATGAGAAAGAATCAATGAAAAAATGCTGAAAACCAAAAAGGCCAGAGTGGTTCTTCTCTTCCAGATGATTGCAATGCCTCTCCAGTAGGGGCACAGAACTGGACAGAGGATGAGATGGACAAATTGACAGAAGTAGGCTTCAGAAGGTGGCTAATAAACTCTGCTGAGCTAAAAGAGCATGTTCTAACCCAATGCAAAGAAGGTAAAAACATGACAAAAAAAATACAGGAGCTGGTAACTAGAATAACCAGTTCAGACAGAAACATAAATGACCTGATGGAGCTCACAGCACAAGAAGTATGTGAAGCATACGCAAGTATCAACAGCCAAATCAACCTAGCAGAAGAAAGGATATCAAAGTTTGAAGACCCTCTTGCTGAAATAAGGCATGCACACAAGATTAGAGAAAAAGAATGAAAAGGAATGAACAAAACTTCCGAGACATATGGGACTATGTAAAAAGATCAAACCTACGATTGATTGGAGTTTCTGAAAAAGATAGGGAGAATGGAACCAAGCTGGAAAACACACTTCAGGATATCATCCAGGAGAACTTCCCCAACCTAGCAAGACAGGCCAACATCCAAATTCAGGAAATACAGAGAACACCACTAAGATACCCGATGAGAAGATCAACCCCAAGACACAAAATCATCAGATTCTCCAAGGTAGAAATGAAGGAAAAAATGTTAAAGGCAGTCAGAGAGAAAGGCAAGGTTATCTACAAAGAGAAGCCCATCACACTAACATCAGACCTCATTCAGGAGGAAGTTGTTCAATTTCCATGTAGTTGTGTGGTTTTGAGTGAGTTTGTTAATCTTGAATTCTAATTTGATTGCAATGTGGTCTGAGAAACTATTATTATTTCAGTTATTTTGCATTTGCTAAAGAGTGTTTTACTTCCAATTATGTGGTTGATTTTAGAATAAGTGCCCTGTGGCACTAAGAAGAATGTATATTCTGTTGATTTTGGGTAGAGAGTTCTGTAGATGTCTCTCAGGTCCACTTGATCCAGAGCTGAGTTCAAGTCCCGAACATCCCTGATTAACATTGATGTGAAAGTGCTCAATAAAATATTGGCAAGCCAGATCCACCAGCACATCAAAAAGGTTATCCACCATGATCAAGTTGGCTTCATCTCTGGGATGCAAGGCTGGTTCAACATACGTAAATCGATAAACATAATCCATCACATAAACAGAACCAATGACAAAAAGCACATGATCATCTCAATAGATGCAGAAAAGGGCTTGGATAAAATTCATCTTTTTCATGTTAAAAACTCTCAATAAACTAGGTAGTGATGGAACATATCTCAAAATAACAAGAGCTATTTATGACAAACTCACAGCCAATAGCATACTAAATGGTCAAAGGTGGAAGCATTCACTTTGAAAACTGGCACAAAACAAGGATGCCTTCTCTCACCACTCCTATTCAACATAGTGTTGAAAGTTCTGGCCAGAAAATCAGGCAAGAGAAAGAAATAAATGGCATTCAAATAAAAAGAGAGGAAGTCAAATTGTCTCTGTTTGCAGATGACATGATTGTATATTTAGAAAACCCCATCATCTCAGCCCCAAAACTCCTTAAGCAGATAAGCAACTTCAGCAAAGTCTCAGGATACAAAATCATTGTGCAAAAATCACAAGCATTCCTATACACCAGTAATAAACAGAGAGCAAAATCATGAATGAACTTCCATTCACAATTGCTAAAAACAGAGTAAAATACCTAGGAATACAGCTGACAAGGGATGTGAAGGATATCTTCAAAGAGAACTATAAACCACTGCTCAAGGAAATAAGAGAGGACACAAAGAAATGAAAAAATTCCATCCTCACAGAAGAAAAGAATCAATATTGTGAAAATGGCCATACTGCCTAAAGTAATTTATAGATTCAATGCTATTCCCATCAAACTACCACTAACATTCTTCACATAATTAGAAAAAAACTACTTTAAATTTAATATAGAACCACAAAAGAGCCCATATAACCAAGACAATCCTAAGCAAAAAGAACAAAGCTGGAGGTATCATGCCTACCTGACTTCAAACTATACACTACAAGGCTACAGTAACCAAAACAATATGGTACTGGTAGTAAAACAGACATATAGACCAATGGAACAGAACAGAGACCTCAGAAATAACACCACACATCTACAACCATCTGATCTTTGACAAACCTGACAAAAACAAGCAATGGGGGAAATGTTTCCCTATTCCATAAATGGTGCTGGGAAAACTGGCTAGCCATATGCAGAAAACTGAACTGGACCCCTTCCTTACACCTTATACAAAAATTAACTCAAGATGGATTAAAGACTTAAGAGTAAAACCCAAAACCATGAAAACCCTAGAAGAAAACCTAGGCAATACCATTCAGGACATAGGCATGAGCAAAGACTTCATTATGAAACTCCAAAAGCAATTGCGACAAAAGTCAAAATTGACAAATGGGATCTAATTAAACTAAAGAGCTTCTGCACAGCAAAAGAAACTATCATCAGTGTGAACAGGCAACGTACAGAATGGGAGAAAATGTTTGCAATCTACCCATCTGACAAAGGTCTAATATCCAGAATCTACAAGGAACTTAAACAAATTTACAAGGAAACAACAACCCCATCAAAAAGTGGGTGAAGGATATGAACAGACACTTCTCAAAAGAAGACATTTATATGGCCAACAAACATAAGAAAAAAAGTTCAACATCACGAATCATTAGAGAAATGCAAATCAAAACTACAATGAAATAGCATTTCATGCCAGTCAAAATGGCGATTATTAAAAAGTCAAGAAACAACAGGCTGGGCACGGTGGCTCAAGCCTGTAATCCCAGCACTTTGGGAGGCCGAGACGGGCGGATCACGAGGTCAGGAGATTGAGACCATGCTGGTTAACACGGTGAAACCCCGTCTCTACTAAAAAAATACAAAAAAACTAGCCGGGCGAGGTGGCGGGCACCTGTAGTCCCAGCTACTCAGGAGGCTGAGGCAGGAGAATGGCGTGAACCCAGAAGGCGGAGCTTGCAGTGAGCTGAGATCCGGCCACTGCACTCCAGCCTGGGCGACAGAGCAAGACTCCATCTCAAAAAAAAAAAAAAAAAAAGAAAAAGAAACAACAGAAGCTGTTGAGGCTGTGGAGAAATAGGAACGCTTTTACACTGTTGGTGGGAATGTAAATTAGTTCAACCACTGTGGAAGACAGTGTGGTGATTCTTCAAATATCTAGAACCAGAAATACTTATTGACCCAGCAATCCCATTACTGGGTATATACCCAAAGGAATATAAATCATTCTACTATAAAGACACAGGCACACGTCTGTTTATTGTAACACTATTCACAATAGCAAAGACATGGAACCAACCCAAATGTCCATCAGTGATAGACTGGATAAGAAAATGTGGCACATATACACCATGGAGTACTATGCAGCCATGAAAAGAAATGAGATCATGTCCTTTATGCAGGGACATGGATGAAACTGGAAGCCATCATCCTCAGCAAACTAACACAGGAACAGAAAAACAAATACTGTGTGTTCTCACTCATAAGTGGGAGTTGAACAGTGAGAACACATGGACACAGGGAGGAGAGCATTACACATGGGGGCTTGTCTGGGGGTGGAGACAAGGGGAGGGATAGCATTTGAACAAATAGCTAATGCATGCAGGCCTAAAACCTAAATGACGAGTTGACAGGTGCCGCAAACCGCCATGACACACATATATCTGTGTAACAAACCTACATGTTCTGCACTTGTATCCCGGAATTTAAAGTAAAATTTTTTAAAAAATGGTTGCTTTAAAGTGAAAGGCTTAAAAAGAATAATAAACTGAATGGATACAGAAATTTGGGAAAAGAGAATAGGAAAAATTGTAAAAGGTTATAAAAAGTGTGGAAAAGGTTATAAAAAGTTCATGGTCAAAGCTAATGAGAATAGATGGATCTGTTTATAAGGTATTATTAAAATTAGGTTTAATATTAACAATACACTGATACAAAGTAGAATTTCATTTTCTTGCTTGAACAATATAATATTAATAAGAGATATAAGACTGGTGTTCATCTTTTGAATAAACTGTTAAAAATTTAAAAAGGAGAGACAGATTCTTGTTTTGAATCTCCTCTCTTTCAAAGAGTAAAGGTTTATGCTTTTTGAAATATTTCAATTATCACTTTTGCTAAATAAATGATTATTATGACTTGTGATCTTATTTTTGATATCAAAGGTTTTAAGACTTTGATATTTGGCATACTTCCCAAAATCAAATTTCAAATTCTAAAATTAACTATTTTCTATAAGGAATGCCTGATAGTCCAAGAGAGACATATTAGGCTTATTTCGCACGTTAAAATCACACAGGAAGCATTGTCAAATAAGAAATGGCATTTAACTTCCATTGACTAGAAGATGTGAGAAAAAACAAAAACAAAAAAAAAACCCAAAACGTTCAGTCACATCTGTATAAATGTGTTATTAACATGTGTTCCAAAATCGTATATTCTTAAATTCTGACGTGTCTTTGTTATCAGTCATAATTATGATTATGGCAAATTTTGTAGGCCACAGAAGTAACTAAATTTTCTTGTTAACTGTGTGTTTAACCATGGCTACTCTAAGCCTTTTGCCATCCCCAGACAATTATTGTCTTTCTTTACTTCTCCAAAAGTGATTTACAATTCGCTACAGTCTAAAATTTTATTTTTCTTCAAGGAAATTCATGGAAAGGACACTGCCAAGTACTCTTGAATGCAGGCCTCCAATGACTTTGGAAATCACACCACTGGACTAACTAAAAACTTCCAGAACTCTTAAAAAAACAAAACAAAACAAAACAAAAACTGATGGATTCATGAAGATTACAAACCCAACATCAAGCAGAACAAGACTAAACAACATGGGCCTAATCTGATAGAGGACTGCAGTGATCTTTTATGACTTTTTGTTTGAAACAATTCTGATTCTTTTTGTTTTGTTTTGTTTTTTAGAGTCAAGAAAAACTTCATTTTTACTTTGAGCCATTTATGGTTACAGTGATTGGGAAAAGTGTACTTTTGTGAGAAAACTGAAATTCCAGGTATGTGGACAGGGATGAAGTGGGGGAGGTTCCTGCCTGCTGACCCGAGCGGGGAGGACTGACGGACTCATCGCTGCAGAACTGGCACTCAAATCCTTTGTTTGGGATGAGACAAGTTGTGAAACAAAACCCCATGCCTAAGTGACCCCATTTACAGACTCCGCGGCGCGCACTGGGGACCTCACACGGCGCGCACCTCTTTGAAGCCTCTGGAAGCTGGGGCGCAAGGCCGGAAGGGGTTCGCAGACGCACTTCCGCCGGCGGCCAGGCAGGGCGCAGAGGAGCTAGTTAGAGCTGGGCTGTAGTGGCCACTCGGCCCAGGTAGTAGGACTGGCGGGAAGAGAGCAGGACGCCGCCGCCCGAGTCTCCCAGCTCAGCCAGGTGCAGGCAGGAGGAGCCCCGTGTTTGCTCATCCCCGCGCTGGAAGCGCCGTCCGGAGACACTGCACGGGGCGGACTGGTGGGCGTCCCGGCCCTCTCACCGCCGGGTTGCCCTAGCCAACCGGAGCCCAGCTCCCCACGCGGCCCAGACGTTTTTCCCCAGAGGTTGCTAAGTCCGACTCTGGTTCACAGATGCCCACCTGGTCGGTCTATGCGGACCACCCTTTTCTCCAACGTGACTGCCGACTACTGGAATTATTTGGGGATCTGTCAGGCCCTGATGGCTTAAGGAACATAGCCAGATCTTGTCGAGTCCGAGGCTCGTTATGGTTGTCCACTGATGATCTGCCATTTCGTTTATGTTACAGAGTAAACAGGGAAGGTGTTTGCAGTCTGGTTGGTTAAGACTGTATTTTGCCTTATGCTTTCAAAGATCTAAACTAGTGGAAGGCAACCTGTAGAACCCGCTTACATGTCCTTTATCTTGAATGATTCCTGAAACAGCCTTTCTCCAAACCTGCTCCAGAAGCCCCTGAATTAATCCTTACAGCCCAGGAAGTGAAGATATCTTTCAGAGATGCCGATTGCGTAACAGAAGTTAAGCACAGAGAAGGCAGTAGAGGGCCTTATTGCGTGGTCGTAAGTTGTGTGCCAAAAAACAGAGAAGTGTCCCTGAGCACCAGGTGTGGACTCCCCTGCCAGCCCCTAGATGACCAGGTCATAGCAATAACGGCAGTCCTTTACTGAGGTCTTACTAAGTGCTAGGCACTGAGTCTAACGCTTTCCAGGCACTGCATCTAATGCTTTTTGTAATTTTTCTAAAACACCCTATATTATCAGGTCTGTGGTTTAATCACATTGTACCAATACTATTTTTTGGCCTTGCAATTGTGCTATGGTTATGTAAGATGTTAATATAATAGGAAACTGGGTGAAGGATATAGGGACTATTCTATACCTTTTTGGAAATTTTCTGTAAGTTTAAAATTAGTTCAAAATAAAAAGTTACAAACAAAATTAGAAGTTTGTTTTTAACAGCGGAAGGGGAATAGAAATTTAGAGAGATGAGGCCACTACACATAAGAGAATGTGATAAGATTCCAGCCCAGGACTTTTGGAATCCTCAGCCCATGCCCTTAACCACTGCCCACCATGTTAATCCTGGGTAACAGACAGGCCCCGCCTAAATCAGTTATTACTTGGAAAATTGGAAACGCCTATACCCACACAGCATAATTTTACTATTCAACTGTCTTTACTAATGTGATACTACTATTGCACTGTCTTTATTAACATGACTTTAGTATTCCAGGACATTATTGCTGTAGGAGATAAAAATTACAAATATTTTTGTTTCAAGAACTTCCCCCTCAAAAAATCTATTTAAATGAACATCACATTCTTCAACTTTAAATAATTAGCGTCCAGACTTTTTGAAAACCTCACCTCAAAACCTTCATCTTTTTTTTTTTTTTTTTTTTTTTTTTTGAGATGGAGTCTTGCTCTGTCGCCCGGGCTGGAGTGCTGTGGCCGGATCTCAGCTCACTGCAAGCTCCGCCTCCCGGGTTTACGCCATTCTCCTGCCTCAGCCTCCGGAGTAGCTGGGACTACAGGCGCCCGCCACCTCGCCCGGCTAGTTTTTTGTATTTTTAGTAGAGACGGGGTTTCACCGTGTTAGCCAGGATGGTCTTGATCTCCTGACCTCGTGATCCGCCCGTCTCGGCCTCCCAAAGTGCTGGGATTACAGGCTTGAGCCACCGCGCCCGGCCAAAACCTTCATCTTAATGAATGTGTCCATCAATCTTAAATTATTGTATCACCATCCTTGCCCAGTCTTAATTCTGCTTTGAAAGATCATCATTAAACCTTTCAAATCTTGTAAATATCCTGACTTTGCCTTCCTCCCTCAGAGATGCTACTAGGACTCTGTCAAGGTAGTGCTTTTTATCACGCACAAGAATAAACTTCATTTTGCCTTACCAACATGCTTTGTTGTTACTTTTGGGAAACAAGCATCCAAAAATTTTCTCAGGACTGTGAAAACTGCTGTTTCTTGATGAACATTCCTTCTATTTGAGAAAAGGTTTGAACTGCTTTACACTTTTATTTTTTCAACTATAGTTTCTGTTACTTTAGGAGTGTGCCTTAACATAACACTTACAGCAGTAATCCTCTTAGCCCACTGGAGCTAGAATGCCCACTGTGTCCCTTTCATGGGTTCCTGAAGAGACAAAGCAGCTCTTTGAAGTAAACAACAAAGAAAGCCTTGCCATGGAGCAGGGATCCAGCCCAAAAAGGAGTAGCCCAAACAAACAGGAGTTATTCTGCCAGCACTTCTGACAGTTCTGATACAAGGAGACTCCTGGGCCCTATGAGGCCTTGAGCCAGCCCTGGATGCTCTGCTGTGAGTGGTTAAGGCCTGAGATGCACACTAAGGAGCAGATGTTAGACTTGGTGCTTGAGCAGTTCCTGGCCATTCTGCCCAAGGAGCTCCTGCCCTGGATGCATGAGCATCATCCAAAGAATGGAGAGGAGGCAGTGGCTTTGCTGGAGGTAAGAAAGGGTCCTATACACTTAGGTAGAACAGCCTGGAGAGGGTATCCAAGCTGGTCCTTTGTGGGATCTCTGGGGATCATGTACACTGTCGCCCCTTCAGATGCCCAAGTGAGCCTGCTAGTCCTCAGGTTTCAGCCCAGGTCCATGTGCAGGAAGTGCTTTCTGTTTTTCTTTTTCTTTTCTTTTTAGTTTTTTTGAGACAGAGTCTCACTTTGTCACCCAGGCTGGAATGTGGTGGCACGATCTTGGCTCACTGCAACCTCCACCTCCCAGGTTCAAGCAATTCTCCTGCCTCAGCCTCCTGAGTAGCTGAGTACAGGTGCATGCCACCATGCCCAACTAATTTTTTTGTACTTTCAGGAGAGATGGGGTTTCGCCATGTTGGTCGGTCTGGTCTTGAACCCCTGACCTCAAATGATCCACCTGCCTCGGCCTCCCAAAGTGCTGGGATTACAGACGTGAGCCACTGCACCCGGTCAGGAAGTGCTTTCTGAGACTTCAGTGCCTCTCAATCCTTCCGTGGAGATCAGCTTAAAAGTGACTCTCAGGACTCTCAACAGCAAAAGGATTGTGGTTAGTGTTGACACTTGGGTCATATGGCTCCCCTGGAGACCTTAGAATCATCCATCATTTGGCAAATATATATTTACTTTTTATGTGCTAGGCACTGTGCAAAGCTCTAGGAATAGTGAACAAAGCAGACATGATCTTTGCTTTCATGGAGACAGTCTTGTGACATAGGTACTAAACACACAAATAAACACACTGTGACAGATTGTATACGGGGAGAGAGGGTAGTCAGGGAACGCCTCTTTGAGGAAGTAATATGGAAGCTGAATCTTAAAGGTGGTGTAGAAATTAGCCAAGTGAATAATAGAAAGGAAAGCATTCCAGACCAAAAGAGCATGTGCAAAAACTGGAGTGGGAAAGAAATTGGTGGGTTTGAGGAATTGAAAGAAAACCAGTGTGACTGGTGCATGGAGGCAGAGCCCCAGAGAAGAGGTGGTCAGGGACCAGGACATGAGAGCTTCGTGGCTCCTGTTAAGAAGAAAGAAAATGTCAGCTACTCAGGAGGCTGAGGAAGGAAGATCGCTTGAGTCTAAGTGTCTGAGACCAACCTGGGCAACACAGCAAGACTCCAGTCCCCCCACCAAAACTTCACTAAATATGTAGCTTTCACAGTGTGTAAAACCTAGCTCTGGTTTCTATGAGGGTCCCTGCCCTAAAGGAGTTGGGTACCAATAAAAAGATTGCCTCATTTGAGGCAATGAATGATTGCCAAATAAGAGATAACAGTTCCGAGAAGGGAGAAATCTGTCTTTTCAGGCCCTGGTGGTAATGTTAGTGGAATGATTGGAATTTGAACTGGATCATAAAGAACTGGTGACATTTCACTGGGCAGACAGTATCAGGAACGATGTTCCTCATACTTACCCCTCTTCTAGCTCTCTGTCCCTGTATTATCTTCTTCTGTCACATTAAGACTTATAGTCATTCATCCCTTTTTTCTTCTCAATGTTTCTTTCCTTCCCTGTCCCATCAGACCCATGGTACATTTCAGATTTTTGCATCAGACCCATGGTACATTTTAGTTTTTTGCAAATATGGCCAACATTTTTCTACCCCACTGCCACATACTCACATGTACACACACACTTCCACCTTGTTGAGCTAGTCTTGTAAAATACCACCTCTGACCAAACCTTCTCCATTGTTCTGCCAACCCAATTCATAGCTATTCTTCAAGATTCAACTCAGTTGTCACCTTCTTTAGGAAGCCTTTCTTGATACCCGCCCACATGTTTGAGTTATATGATGCGTCTTGTGCATACTTCTGTCATAGTATTAGCATACTGTATTACTGCTTCACTTGTCTGAAGTTCCTGTATATCCCCTGCAACTGATATGTAGAAAATGCTCAGTAAAGGTGAATGATGAAGTCTAAGCAGAGGAATACTGTGGAAAAGTACAAACAATGATAAGAGGATGTGAGTGTATCAGTTTGGCTGAGACGGAGTAGCCAATAGAGGAATAATGCTAACAAGGTGGTCTGGAACAAAATTGTAGACAGCCTATTTTTCTTTTCTTCTTGAGATGGGGGTTGATTTGAGCAGTTGGTTTGGCTCTGTGTCCCCACCCAAATCTCATCTCGAATTGTAACCCCATGTGTCCAGGGAGAAACCTGGTGGTAGATGACTGGATCATGGGGGCAACTTCCCCCATGCTGTTCTCGTGATAGTGAGGGAGTTCTCATGAGATCTGATGGTTTTAAAAGTGGCAGTTTTCCCTGTGCACTTTCTCTTTCCTGCCACCTTGTGAAGAAGGTACTTGCTTCTCCCGAACCTTCCGCAATGCTTCTCCTTAACCTTCCGCCATGATTGTAAGTTTCCTGAGGCCTTCCCAGGCAGGCAGAACTGAGTCAATTAAGCCTCTTTTGTTTATAAATTACCCAGTCTCAATCTTTATAGCAGTGTGAAAACTGACTATACAAGCAGGAACTAACATGTGCCCTATAAACTAGAGATAAGCTGTATTGCAGAGGGAGGAGAAAAAGGACCACTTTGAAGACTGTTGCTATAGTTCCAACTCAACATTATGAGGGCCAACAGTAGCATAGTTTCAGGTGGTGGATGGAGAGGGAGTGAGAGATGTAGCTAGATCACTTGTTCTAAAGCTCCTGAGGGTACTGGAAAGAGGACAGAATGGCTCTTTCTGACACCTCTCCTGGCTTCAGTAAGGATCCAGGTATCAGGGTTGGAATCTTCCTGTGTCTGATGGGTGGAAATGATGCTCACTTTCCCAACGGAAATGAAGAACATCATTTTTGGAAATAGTGTCATCTAAAAAATATGAGCTATACTTTCTTCATTATGGTCTTCCTCATTATACCTAGGGAGGACTTTTAATGACTGTAGAATACATCTTACCTATAGGGGTATGTTTGTTCATTCTGGTATATTGTGAAATGCATGTTTTCCAAATTTTCTAGTAATAATAGAAATAGATAGTAATAAATAGCATTATTAGAAAATAAGGTGTTCTACAGGCTAGGGTTTCCCTAAATAACTGAAGCTTGCCATTTGTTGGTCAAACTTTATTATTTAATGGTCATCTTACTGAGATGTATAACATATTCTTGGAGTAGGGTGAACACAAATGATCCTTTTCATGAAGATTTAAATTAATTATAATTAATTAATAAAACTATTGTTCATAATTTAGAAATTTTTATAAATTATGGACATGAGTGCTCACTCTGGCCTGCAAATCACTGCTGCCCTTAGAGGCTCTAGGTAGGTAGGTCTATCAGATTTATCCTAAAATGGTATTAGACTGCCATATTAATAGATAGCAGATGTAGAATTTAAATAGCCTGTCTCCAGAGCCCATGTTCTTAACTCTATAGTAGAGATGGAATGTAAAAATGTGAGAGAGGTGAAGAGTTAGGAAAATGAAATTGGAAAGGTAGGCAGGGCAGTCTCACATCAGAGTGATGTGATTGTGCATCTGGATGACTTTAAAAATTTATCAGTGGCTGGGCCTCACCCTCAGAAACTGATTTTCTTTGGACTACAGTGGGGCCCAGGCATGGGCTTACTTTTTCTTCTTAACTCTCCAGGTGTAGCTAGCGTCGAGAATCCCAGTTCTAGGATCATGAAGGGCTTGTACGCTCAACAGATGAGTTCTTTAATAGTAAATTAAATTTTTTGATAATTTTTATCAATTTCTGAGGTCACCATTCTTGTATACTAACACCTTTCCTCTGGGTTCACTCTTGTTGAAGTCTATCCTTTAAAAATTATTTTAGTGAGGTTCTTTGGGTGGTAGACTGAGCTTTTGCATGTTTGAAAGTTCTCTTATTTTGCCTTTCCTTTGAAATCATGTAGCTGGGATAAAATTCTAAACTGACATTTTTTTTCCTTTAGCATTTTGAAGATACTATTAATACTTTACTCTCTTCTAGCTTCTATTGTTTGCTAGCAAAAAGCTACTAGTAGTCTGCCTTTTTTAAAAAAAAAAAAAAAGATTCCATTTTTTCTCTTTAGTAGCTTTTTAAATTTACTCTTAACTTTTATGCTCTGAGTTTCACTAAGTATGTCCAATACGGTTTTATCTTTATTCAGCTCACTTGGCCTATAAATGCACTTTTGCTCTAATACCCATGTTTTTCTTCAATCTGGGGAATTCTCAGCTATGAGTTCCTTAAATAAGCATCTTTTTTATTCCTTATATTATCATCTGCTGGAGCTTCCAACATGTACTCATTAAAACCACTTACCAATCATCGATTCCACTTAACTGCTTTTTCATGTTTTATGTCTTTGTCTCTCTGTGGTACATTCTAGTGGATTCCTCTTCTACTATCTTCCAGTTTATTCTCCCTTTGACTGTCTTCAGCTTATCCATTCCACTGAAGATTTTATTTCAAAAACTATTACTTCTAAAATTTCTATTCGGTTTTCATAGCAATTATCCTTGTTCTGCTTATTTCGTTTCATAAATTTATGTTTATTTGCCATGGATGGTATGTTATTTATCTTTTTTCCCCATATCTTTAATCTATTAATTTCATCAGGCTGTTTGATGAAAGCAATTTCATCTAGATTGAATTCATCTTCCAGTTGGTGATTTTGTCACCATCTTTCTTAGCATTCAATTCATTCGTTTTGAAATTTCTATTTCTAGGCTCATTTGGAGTTCTGGTCTATTTACTTTCTCTTCTTCTTTGTTTACCAATTCTGTTGTACCTTTACCTGCACCTCCTCCCCCAGAACGAGTTTTATACAGTGATATTTTAGGACTCCTGTTCCATGTGATATCACAAATATCATCAACGTAGTCACAGGCTTCCAGATGGCTTCACATGAGGTTCTTGGTCACAGGGTACTGTCTTGCTCTGTGCATGTTAAGGTACTTGTGTATGTGGGTGCCTGTCTGTTCCACCTAGCCTTTGGCACCATGCAGTGTGATGGTGCCAGTCCTTCCTCTCATGGAGCACTTGTAGTTCTCCAGGTTCCCCTGGTGACAAGACTTCAGTCATTTTGTAAGACCAGGAGCCCAGCAGGCCCAGAGCTTCAGCTATAGCCACCATTCTGTGTTTTTGCTTCCTTTCTGGTACACAGAAATGTTTATCTTGTTGGGTTTTTTTCCTTTTCCTTTTTTTTTTTTTTTTTTAGCACAGATGTGTTTACAGATTTTTAATTTTTATCTATTACTTTTTGTATTTGGAGGTGAAGTATGAACTCTGTGGGGAAAAGAAAGAGAGATCAGCCTGTTACTGTGTCTATATAGAAAGAAGTAGACATAAGAGACTCCATTTTGTTCTGTATTTGAGATGCTGTTAATCTGTAACCCTACCCCCAACCTTGTCCTTGCAAGAGACATGTGCTGTGGTGACTCAAGGTTTAAAGGATTTTGGCCTGTGCAGGGTGTGCTTTGTTAAACAAGTGCCTGAAGGCAGCTTGCTGGTTAAAAGTCATCACCATTCTCTTAATCTCAAGTACCCAGGGACACGTACACTGCCAAATGTGTCAGGGACCTCTGCTTAAGAAAGCTAGGTATTGTCCAAGGTTTCTCTCCATGTGATAGTCTGAAATATGGCCTCGTGGGAAGGGAAAGACCTGATCATCCCCCAGCCTGACACCCGTGAAGGGTCTGTGCTGAGGAGGACTAGTACAAGAGGAAAGAAGGCCTCTCGGCGGTTGTTGACGGTTGAGATAGAGAAAAGAATCTGTCTCCTGCCCGTCCCTGGGCAATGGAACATCTCGGTGTAAAACCCGATTGTATGTTCTGTTTACTGAGAAAGGAGAAAACCGTCTTAGGGCAAAAGGTGGGACTTGCTAGCGCAACGCCGCTCTTTATGCACTAAAAAGGTTTATGAAGATGTTTGCATATGCATATCAAGGCACAACATTTTTCCTTAAACTTATGTCACAGAGATCTTTATTCATATGTCTTACTGCTGACCTTCTCCCTATGATGATTCTATTATCCTGCCACTTCCCTTTTTCTAAGATAGTAAAGGTAATTATCAATAAATACTAAGGGAACTCAGAGACCGGTGCTGGTGTGGGTGGGTCCTCTGTATGCTGAGCACTGGTCCCCTGGGCCCACTTTTTCTTTCTCTATACTTTGTCTCTGTGTCTCATTTCTTTTCTCAAGTCTCTCGTTCCACCTAACGAGAAACACTCACAGGTGTGGAGGGGCAGGCCACCCCTTCAAACTCATTGTGCCATCTTGACTGGAAATACACCATTTTCCTCAACCTCTTTTATTCAGTTACTAATTAAGTTTCTATGTAGTGCTTCTTTTTTATAATAATCCATATATTTTCTTCTGATGCTAATATGGATTTTAGTTACTGTATCTGTAGTAGTCTTTTGGATGCCATCTATGATAGTCACTTTTTTATCAGCTAATGGTTCTAAAAGACTATGTTCTTTTATAAATGTGTATCAGTGCAATTTGCTTTCAGATTCTGCACACAGATATATTTCAGGTAGCTCTATGGTTCGAACCTGTCCCCCAGAGTTCACATGCTGGAAACTAATTCCCCAGTGCAACAGTGTTGAGAGGTGAGATATTTAGGAGGTGACTAGGTTATGAGGGCTCTGCCCTCATGAAAAGATTAATGTCTTTATTGTGGGAGTGGGTTAGTTATCATGGGAGTAGGTTCCTAATAAAAGGATGAGTTTGGTGTGTTTTTTCCTCCAACACCTCTTTCCCCTTTTCTTTCTCTTCCCCTCCATCTTCTGACATAGGATGACACTGCAGGAAGGCCCTCACCAGATGTCAGCATCTTGATCTTGGACCTTCGAGCCTCCAGAAGTCAGGAAATAAATTTCTGTTCTTTATAAATTACCTTGTCTATGTATTCTGTTATAGCAGCATGAAATGGACCAAGACAGGTAGCTGTAACATAAAGTTTTAAAGTACCCAAAGACTTTAAGATAACCTTAAATAGCCACTAACAGTGAGGGGTTTTTAAGCAGTGTGGCAAGCTGGTATGGTGAGATTATTGCAGGCTCTGGTGTAAAACAAGGCCCCCAGAGAAGGTTGATCTCACTCTTGGCAATGTGCTTTCTCAGCTCTGCCTCATCCCTTGTTCCTGCCCTTCACAAAAGTTCCAAGACCCGGATGAGAGTCATTTTCTCAGACATTATTCCTCATCCACGTTCTCGAAGATTTGAATTCACTGTCTCACCATGGCTCCTTCTCTTCTTCATCCGAGTCTGTTTAGTCAACACATTTTAGCACAATGAATCCCACTGCCTCTGCCTAGAGTTAGCTGTGACTTGTCCATGTCCTAGTGCTTCAACTGTCTTCATGATTTGTTTTGATTTTTTTCCATTTAATGTTCCTTATCCACTCAAAACACTGCTTTTCTCTGTGTTCTTCCTATGTAGTTACAAATTCTCCCCTTTACTCTGGGTCCTAAAAATGGGATTAAGTTCAGGCAAATATGCCTTGGGTATGAAAATCTCATGCTTTCAAAAACCATAGATTACTGAGGATATGGCCACATCTCCTGCCCTGGAGAAATGAGGGTATTGAGACCCTGCTCAGAGGAACCTCTCCAGAAAAGATAGGCAGAGGAATTATAGGAACATGGATCCCCTGGGCAAAGACAGATGCAAGTTGAGGGTCTGTTAAAGAAGCTTCTCTCTCTTAGTGACTGTTAGCCGGGGAGTCTGAAATGACCCACAGAATGCAGCTTCAAGCTTGACAGATCCCCAGTGTTCTCTACAAAAAAAGTAGTGAGGTCTTTAGGGACTAAAGCAATTTCTGTTCTATCCCCGTGATAACATCTTGTTTTGTCTAAGGTGCCTAATCTGTTTGTTCTGCACATGGGAAATGGGATACTTCCCTGTGCTCTGATTCCCTGATTTTTTTCGGTATTCCCAGAGGCCTTCAGGGCAACCTGCACAGAACTATTTCATGGCACTCATGGGGTATCTGCCACTGTTGACTTCCTGTCTTTTTATTTTTCTCTACTCAACTTTCAGCCTTTCCTGGTGAACATATTTTTATCTTAGATCTCTTCTGTTGTTTACTGTGCTTGCTCATTGGATCATGATTATCATTCCTCCCTATTTTTCTCCATTCTTTTCTTCAATCATGCCTTCGAAGTTCTGTCCATCCTCTCTTCCATTGCCATCCCCCAATTTCCTCCTCAAATGTTTTAAAACCATTTTGTTGGTATATTTAAGCCATCTACTTCTAGTATATGATTTTAGTTCCTGTATACCCCAGTGACATTTGAATGCTCTACTTTTTATTTCAGATTATGTTATCAGAATCAATAATATAGAACTGATTCAAGGGCAGGAACTTACTGTCGATATAGAATCCCAAGAAAATTTGCCTGGCAAAATCAATGGAAAGGCTTCTGAATGAGGAGAAACCCAAGAACATGAAGGACGGACAGAAATATATCAGACAGCCGAGTGCAGTGGCTTGTAATCCCACCACTCCAGGCAGAGATGGGCGGATCACCTGAGGTCAGGAGTTTGAGACTAGCCTGGCCAACATAGTGAAACCCCATCTCTACTAAAAATACAAAAATTAGCCAGGTGTGGTGGTGCAAGCCTGTAATCCTAGCTACTTGGGAGGCTGAGAGGAGAATCACTTGAACCTGGGAGCTGGAGGTTGTAGTGAACTGAGATCGCACCACTGCACTCCAGCCTGGGCGACATAGCGAGACTCCGTCTTAAAAAAAAAAAAGCAAAGAAGTATATCAGAGAAACACAATCAACTGAGAGAAAATATAAGTGTGATGAATGTGGGAAAACATTCACTCAAAACTCAAGCCTCATTAGACATAAAAGAATCTGTACCAGTAAGACACCCTGTTCATGTATGTAATGTATGTATCAAAACTTTTACTCAGAGCTCACAACTTACTGACCATCAGTAAATTTTAGTTTAGCCAAATAAAACCCTATCAGTGTGATGAGTCTGAAAGTCTTTTATTACAGTTCATATCTTATTCAGCATTGAAGGACCCACACAGGAGAAACATTTCCAATGTAGTGAGTGTGGGGAAGTTTTTCATGACAGCTCAGATGTTATTTGATACCAGAGAACTCACACGGAAGAGAAACCATACCAGTGTAATGATTGTGGGAAATCCTCTCTGAGCTCATATCTGAGACATCAGAGTTCATACTGAAGAGAAGCCATAGCAGTGTAGTGAGTGAGGGAAAAGCTTTAGCTAGTGCTTGGGCCTCTTCTGTCACAAGAAAATCCACAGTGGAGAGAAACCATATGAATGTGACACGCATGGAAAGGCCTTCAGATACAGTTCAGCTCTTGTTGGACACCAGTGAATCCATGGTGGAGAGAAGCCCTATGAGTGTGATGCGTGTGGGAAAGCTTTCAGTAACAGCTCACATCTTTTGGGACACTGAAGAACTCACACTGGAGAAAAGCCCTGCAAATGTGGTGCATATGGAAAACCTTTCCAGCGGAGCTTACACCTCATTTTACATCAGCAAATCCACACTGAAAAGAAGCCCCGGTGATGTCAAGCATGGTGCAACATTGTTCATCTACGCTTATTCCTGTGGAACATCAAAAAAGCCCAACTAGAAAAAGATGCTACCAATACAATCTTGTAGGGAACTCTGCAATCACTATTGCAATTTCAGCAGTCATTTAAAAATATAGCCAGGCATGGTGGCTCAGGCGTGTAATCCCAGTAGTTTGGGAGGTAAAGGTGGGGGATCACTTGAGACAAGGAGTTCAAGACCAGCCTGGGCAACATAGAAAAATTACATATAACAAAAAATTACATACAACATACAACAAATTTAAAAATTAGGTGGACATAGTGGTGCATGCCTATAGTTCCAGCTACTCAGGAGTCTGAGGCAGGAGGACTGCTTGAGCTCAGGAGTTCAAGGCCACAATGAGTTATAGTTACACCACCATACTCCAGCATGAACAACAGAGCAAGACTCTGTCCCAGAAAAAAGGAAAGAAAATACATGTGAAGGCTGAAATGGGCAAGCACCTGCAGGCTTGCTAAACAAGGCTTTCTGATTCTCTGCCATTAGGCACATCACCTGATAAACTGGGACTCTGCAGGGGCTTATTCCATACTCTCAAAATGTCTCTAAAGCAAGTGGCTCAGGAAATCTAAAAATTCTATTAGACATATATTGGAGGTTTTAGCAATTACTACTGTTCTCTTTCCCCTTCCCTTTTTCTCCTCTTCTATTTGCTTTCTTTGAAGTTGGAGTAATAATCTTCTCTAGAGTGTGAAATTAGAACATCTGATCTACATAAAAAAGCCCTGTATTTTTTTAACTTGATAAAATACTATAGCTTTTTACTTACTTACCCTAAAAGCATTGTGAAATACAAAAGCCATTTTGTAATATTAGAGTGAATTATTATTTACACAGGTAGGATGGTTCAGTGAGGGTAAAACAAGATACATCATACAAATTCCCAGTAACCTTTCACATCTTATAGAAGGCAAACAGTCCAAATGGGCTGTATTTGGCCTGCACAGGCATTTCCCCCCAATGCAGTATTTTTAAAAATATTTAAAACTATTGCCATTATTTAAGAATCTGGAGATTTCACATAAAATCTAACTTTCCAGATACTCTTACAAAAATGCATGACGTGACTACACTAGACACCACATTCCCACATGGCAACAGTTGACGAGCTGATTCATTCTACTCTCACCTAGAACATAAAGTACTAAAAATACTGCATTGGGTGGGGAAATGCCTATGCAGGCCAAATACAGCCCATTTGGACTGTCTGCCATCTTTAAGATGTGAAAGGTCACTGGGAATTTGCATGACGAATCTTGTTTTACCCTCACTGAACCATCCTACCTGTGTAAATAATAATTCATTCTAATAATTCATTCAAATTCATTCTACTCTCCAGTTGGACACGGTCCTCACTGCCACACAGCTTCTGTTGCTTTATACTGTCCCCTTCATTCACCCATTTAAACTGTGTGCCCTAAGGATTTCTTAGTGAGGCTTCAAGGACTCTAGATGCTTTACCACCCAAACAGCTTCACTTTCATTAGTTTTATATATTAGCCTTCCAATTAAAGTTTTCTATGAAGAACAGATTTCTGCTAACAAATCTGAAGATTTAGATAAAAAATTTTAAATATATTCTTCGAACACCTGAAGTTAGAGGAAAGCCACTTCGAAATTTTATTTGGATAGAATTTGTAGGTAATCTACAGGAAGTCAAATATAATAGCTTCTAGGAGACTCCTTAGAGACTAGTTCTTTGGGTAAGATAAAAAACACATGAAGGGGGTCAACATTGGCTGGGCGCGGTGGCTCAAGCCTGTAATCCCAGCACTTTGGGAGGCCGAGACGGGCGGATCACGAGGTCAGGAGATCGAGACCATCCTGGCTAACACGGTGAAACCCCGTCTCTACTAAAAAATACAAAAAAAAACTAGCCGGGCGAGGTGGCGGCGCCTGTAATCCCAGCTACTCGGGAGGCTGAGGCAGGAGAATGGCGGGAACCCGGGAGGCGGGGCTTGCAGTGAGCTGAGATCTGGCCACTGCACTCCAGCCTGGGCGACAGAGCGAGACTCCGTCTCAAAAAAAAAAAAAAAAAAAAAAAAGGGGGTCAACCTTAAGTGTAATAGTGAAAAAACACTGGGCCAAAAGCAGGTATTAAACTGAGGAGAGAATCATTTACATTTGAAGTATTTAGTATTAGGAGCAGTTGTGGGAAAATGGTAGAATGGGGCCAAAGTGGGAAAATGGAGAGGTAGGGGGAAAAAAGCAGCTAAGAATAAGGGAAGGATGGGAATAAACTCTATGAGCAAAGGAAAGTGAAGAGAAATTGGGAGAGGGGAGGGAAAAAGTGGTTTAAAAGGACAAGGACATGACAAAAACAAACTGCAAAGAGGAAATGGAAGCCAAGCTAGTGAAAGTATAGTAGGGGAGAACGCAGCAACCTTTAGAGAAATGTGAGATGGAAGCTGAAGGTCTCTGGAGGTAGGAGTACTTTATGTTCTTTTTATCACTGACTTCAGAGTAATAATCAACCTTTTATTTCCAAGCCATGTAGGCCAAATGCCTTATATGAAGGATCCTAACCCAAATCTAAGTTTACTACTATTCCTTAAGGGCCACTCAGGATCCTTGTCCTGTGTTAGTCTCTGAGTGCTGACACAGGATACCTCTTCTGTCTACCACTCTAGGCCCCAGTTTGTTGAATCCTGCTTAGCCTAGATGCCACTTCAGCAAAATAGGTTCTCCTGAGGAGCAAAAATATATGCTTGGCTTCTCCAGAGGCATCCAGAGTGCTCCTTTGTGGGAAGAAGTTTGTCTATTCCCCCTCTCCACCCTGCAACAGGATTTTCTGAGATAATAACACTCATTCTGAATTAAATAAATGATACATGCAAAAGGAAAAGCCCTTATAAAGTATAGCAATAGTAGCTGCCATTTGTTGAGCACTTACTGTGGTTCAAACATTGTACCAAGCACCTTATATATTTAATGTAAACTTTCCAATTCTTCTTTTAGGTTCTATATATTTTCTTAAACAATGTATAGATATAAATTATTCTTATGAAAAGTTTATAATAAAATGACAAGTTTTTATTACATTAAAATGTCAAGTAGCGGGCCAGGCATGGCGTCTCACACCTTAATCCCAGCACTTTGGGAGGCTGAGGTGGGTGGATCACGAGGTCAAGAGATTGATACCATCTTGGCCAACATGGTGAAACCCTGTCTCTACTAAAAATTCAACAATTAGCTGGGCATGGTGTGTGCCTGTAGTCCCAGCTACTCGGGAGGCTGAGGGAGGAGAATCACTTGAGCCTGGGAGGAAGAGGCTGCAGTGAGCTGAGGTAGCGCCACTGCACTCCAGCCTTGGGAAAGAGCGATACTCCATCTCAAAAAAAAAAAAAAAAAGTCAAGCAGCATAGCCGTGTTTGTGTTCTTTTCATCACTGAATATATTACATAATATAATCACAACTATGTAAAATATTTAAAATATTAAAAATTGAAAGGAAATGACAACAAACTCAACTGTATTTAGGTGATGAAAATAGTGATTTCCCCCTTTTTCTTCCAATTTCTGTATATTCCAAATGCAAAAGTTAGAAAGAATTCATCACACACATGTAAATGCTTCTGAAAAATTAAAATGCTACAGAATTATCTGAGTCCAGAGATTATTCTTTCATAACATTTTCAATTATTGTCTTTAGGGTAGGGTTGGTTTTAGATTTTTCTACTTCTCAAATGAATTTTGGAACTAATATTTTTTCCCAGAAAATCACTAATTTCATTGAGATTTTCAAAAATGTTAGCAGGCTATTTTCCTCTGCTATTTGTGATTTATAATGTTTACATGTTTTCTCTCAATTGGATTTACCATAGGCTTGTTGCTTTTATGGGCTTGTTAACAAAGATTTTATTTTTGTATTTATTTATTAATGTCACTATTTTTCTATTTTCTAATCCATTCTCTTCTGCTTTTACTTTATTTTTTTCTAGCTTTTTCCTTGGGGGCAGGGGAGGCTTTCTCCTTTTTGTAATTCCTTGAGTTGGATGCTTAGTTCATTTATTTTCTTTCTTTTTTCTATAACGAAAGCAAGTGAGAATATACATCTACCAAGTACTGTTATTTTTTAAATAGTCCACTGTGGGGATTTGTGTGTGGCAGGGGTGAGAAGGTTGGGGCTTTCTGTTTTTATAGTTTTGGAAGATACAGGGGGAGGAGAGGAAGGTCCTGCTTGTCATATACCAGACTGTATACTTAGACCTTAATGAAGAGGTCAGAGAGGCTTTATCCTAGTACAGGAAGAATACACCTAAGCTGAGGATAGAGCCAGGATTTTAACAAGATCTGCAACAGTGATTGGCATCCTCCTTTTGTCTGGTGTTCAGCCACTCACGTTACCACAGCAGGTGCTCCAAGGTGCTAGCCAGTTAATTCTCTGAAGTTGGATGATGAGCCAGGGGCACATTTGAATATTCTGGGCTATTTAGGAAGTACAGGAAGGTTGATCTGTGGCAGGTGTCATCCACAAAGCAGGCTGGGCTTGTGCTTAAAAACCTGATGAGATAATTTAATTCAGTAAGATATTAAATAAAGAGAGCAAAACATACTGATAATACACTGTGCACTAAAGGGGAAGCAGGAAATTACTAAGCATTGTCTGGATTTTTTATCTGTTCAGTTGCCTATGAGGGACATGTTATGTCACAGTCAAAAAAGGGACTTTGGCTTTTGATCATGTACTTCTAATGGAAAGAAATGCAGGGGTTATCCTTTTTCTAAAATTTTCTTCTCAGAGTGGAGAGTGTTCTAAAGCTTATTTGAAAATTATTTATATCTACACTTTCTAAATGTTCCACATAAATTTATTTGCTTACTTATATTTACTGTTTAAAAGCACATGGAATTTGAATCTGATTTTCATCTTAAAGGAATTACACCCTTGTAAAAGGGTAAGATGAAAGGTATGTATCTACAAAAGGTATATATCTACGGAAGGATATACATTTCACAAAAAAAATTGTCAAACTAGATGCTGGGGACATTTATTCTTTTTAATAAATTTATGTGAATGCATTACTTATCTTTGACTTGTCAGGCAAAGAATTTCAGAGGAGGAAAATAGATATTGATGAAATTCTTCAAATAGGAAAATTTTTTTGTAGGTTGTGGAGAATAAATAGGGTTTTAAGAACAATTATCTTTTCCCATTTATACCAGTAGCAAATCTTCATAAGAAACTGAAATATTCCAGAAATATACAATGTATAAAATGCAAGTTCTCCTTAAGATTACCCCCAGCTGATACTCACGGTGAATTTTATTTATTTATTTATTTATTTTATTTTATTTTATTTTGTTTTGTTTTTCCTGAGACAGAGTCTCACTCTGTCACCAGGCTGGAGTGCGGTGGCATGATCTCGGCTCACTGCAACTTCCACCTCCTGGGTTCAAGTGATTCTCCTGCCTAAGCCTCCTGAGTAGCTGGGACTAACAAGCACATGCCACCATGCCCAGCTAATTTTTGTATTCTTAGTAGAGACAGGGTTTCACTATGTTGGCCAGCATGGTCTCGATCTCTTGATCTTGTGATCTGCCTGCCTCAGCCTCCCAAAGTGCTAGGATTACAGGTGTGAGCCACTGTGCCTGGCCAACATTTTTAAGATAAAAATTTTCACAAAAACCATCATACCATATCTTTTGTAACTTTTTATTTTACTCAATATACCTTTGGCATCTCTTAGTTTCTAAAAACTGGGTGGTATTTTAATGAATAGACATATAGAAATTTAAATTCCAAATAATAGGCATTCAAATTTCCCAATTTAAATAAACGGTGCTTCTTTGTACATACGTTCAAACATTTAAGTAAGCATTTCTATATGGATAAATCCAAGAAGCTAAGTTTTGAATCAAGGGATATGGACAACTTCTCACCTTCTAAATAAGTCTTACCTTCTAAAAATGTACAACTAAGTATGCCCGTATATCCATACACTTCCTAACACTGAATATTATAAATTGTCTGTCTTTAGCAATCTGAAAGATTTTTAAACATCTTTCTTGTTTTATTTAAATTCTTATTAGTGAATCTTTTCATATTCATTATTCTTAGTTTTGTGTTTTATAAATGTCAGGTGAGTTTGTGTGAAGAGAGTCCACCAACAGGCTTTGTGTGAGCAACAGGGCTGTTTATTTCACTTGGGTGCAAGTGGGCTGAGTCCAAAAGGAGAGTCAGCAAAGGGAAATAGGGATGGGGCAGTGTTACAGGATTTGGGTAGGTAGTGGGAAATTACAGTTAAATGTGGTTATCTCTTGTGGGTAGGGGCGGGGGTCACAAGGTGCAGGGTGGGGAGATCATGAGACTCATTGTCAGGGGTGGGGGGAATGTCACAAGGTTGATTGATTAGTCGGGGTGGGGCAGGAACAAATCACAATGGTGGAATGTCATCTTTTGTGGTTTTGCAGTTGCTCCAGGTCATCTGGATGTATACTTGCTGGTCACAGGGGTTATGATGGCTTTTTATCATATTGTCAGAGGCCTGACAATAAATGCATGTAGGTTAAGTACTTTGTCTATTTTTCTATTGGCTTGTTCATATTTTTATTTTTTGGTAAGATAAAAGGTCTTTGTATATAACGAAAATCAGCTGTGTCTTTTAGATGTATGGCATATTTTACTTTTAGTTTATATTTTATTTTTACTTTTTTCATTCAGATATTTTAATTTTACAAGGCCAGTTTCATTTATCTTTTCCTTCATGGCCTTTTCAGTTTTATGTCTTTAGGGTTTTGTGTTATTCTTAAAAAGGCCCTTCCCAGTCCAGTTTTCCAAACTGTCTCCCTGCTTCTGCCCTTGCCCAACCCCTTCACATTCAAGTCTACTGTTAACATAGCAGCCAAAATAATAATTTCAATACCCAAGTTTAATCATGTTACTTCTCTACTCAGAAATCTCGAATGAGCCATGCTGTGTAGCTCACACCTGTAGTTCCAGCTAGTCAGGAGGCTGAGGCAAGAGGATCACTTGAGCCCAGGAGTTTCAGGCTGCAGTGAGCTATGATCACACCACTCACTGCACTCCAGTCTGGGTGACAGAATGAGACCCATCACTTAAAAAAAAGGAAAAGGAAAGAAAAGAGAAAAGAAAATAAACTTTCAGTAGCTTAGTATTTTATCATTTTAGAGTAAAAATACCCTTGCACTCACGGAAGGTTCTCACTCTCTCTCCACCCAATGATCTTTTGCTCACTCAGCTCCAGAAAAACAAGTATCCTTCCTTTGCCCAAATTACTTAAAACACACCTCACTCCAGGCTTTTGCATTTGTTATCCCTCTCCCTGAAACATCTTTATCCCTGATGGCCCATTCCCTCAGCTCCCTCAATCTTTGCTCAAATGTCAATTTACTAGTCAGGTCCTCCATGAATATCCTATTTAAACTGTATCACTTCATTCTCACCCCAAATTCTCTATTTCCTTTATTTTCTCCTTAGCACTAATATTCACCATCTATACACTATATATTTTTTGGTTTATTGCCTGCCTTCCCACCACACACACACACGATTATAAATTCCACGAAAGAAAGGGCATTGTTTTGCTCAAAATTAGTTCCAGCTTCCACAGTAGTGCCTGGCATAGTAGGTAAATCAATATTTGTGGAAGAAACAGGAAGAGGGAGGAAAAAACTAAGAGCATTTTTCAACCATCAGTTTAGCAAAGATCAAAATATTTTATAACACTGTGTTGACAGGTATAGGTAAATAAGAATATTGCTAGTAGATTCTATGATTGGTGATTTGGCATTAACAAAAGTACAAATTTCCCTCTTCTATGCTGTAGTAACTCCCTTTCTAGAAATACAGACTATGGATATATCCTTACACATGAAAAATGTGAGTTCACAGTAAGTTATTGCAGCAATGTTTGAAAAAGAAAAATTGGAAACAACCTCATGATCACCAATGGGGTAGTTTATTAATATATTATGGCACATAATACACAGTTGAATACTGTGCAGTTGTTTAAAAAAGACCAAGATCAAGGAAATACTTATGTACAGTCTTTACCAAGATCACTTGGTAAAAAGAAAAATAAGAAAGTTACAGAAATGCTACTCTTTATGCAGAGGGGGAAAAGCGCGGACAATCTATAACGGTGTAATATATCTATGGAAGGATATACAAGTCACGAAAAATGCTGTCACACTAGACGCTGGGGGACATTTACTCTTTTTAATAAATGTATGTGAATGCATTACTTATCCATATTACGTACTTAATAACTAAACCGGAAAACATTTTTAAAAAGTAGAAATAAGACTTGCTCGCAGGCCCCGCAGTCCCATCAATACGAGGCGTAGAACCCGGGTCCTCCACTGCCTAGGGCTGAGGAGGCAAGCCCTAAAGCTGCCACAGAGGCGAGGCTTCCTAGAGCGGCCCGGAAGTGCCCGGCTGAAGTGGCCGGGCGCTGATTGGTGTCTTTGAGTCTAGTCTTTGTTCGGGGCTGTCCAAAGGACGCTAGCTATTGCACCTGTTCCTCCCCGCGCATAAGGTGAGTGTCTCCCGGCTCCCAGGTGGAGAAAAGGGGACAAGGCGCAGCTGTGGTCAGCAGCAACACCCTCCCCACACCTCCCTGTCGCGGGCAGAGTGTAATACTGCTCTCCCTCCCTCCGTCCCCCAACAGATCTACAGGAGAGGAGTTGGCCCGACCTTCTGGGAGAGGACGGGTGGAAGGGGGACACTGGTTGCGGGTTCCTTTGCAGAGGCATCTGTCTGATCCCCTTCCAGGGTTGGCACACATATCCTATAACCAGTGAATCCTGGGGACACAAATGGCCCATGCATCTCATGGTAACAGAATGAAGAGCCTTTTAACAAAGCAGTTAATAATATTTGGTGTTTATTTAGTGCTTACTAGTGCCTGCTGCCATGCCAGAGACGTTGCATACGTTCTCATGTAATCTATGTTTCAACCCTGTAACACACATGAGAATTGTACATGAGGATCTGTAGTTCTAGTCCAGATAAATAACTTCCTCTAAGTTACACAATAGAGCACAGATTCAAACCATGTCCCTGTGTCACTGTTTATTGTTTTGTTGTTTTCAGCTTCCTGTAAGACTGTTTTCTCTGATTGACTTCTGGTGGCTTGACTTCATTATGATGTGTTTATGTTCACAGCAATTTTTGTAATTTCTCTATGGTAACAACTTTTTATGCCTTAGGAGTGTCTCTGAGGCAGGATTCTAAGAGATTCTCTTTGACTTAATCCCAGATAGAGGATAAATCTCCTGACAAAGCCCATAATGACCACAGCCCTGGAACCTGAGGAACAAAAAGGACTTCCAATAATTAAGGCAGAAGACCATTACTGGGGACAGGATTCCAGCTCACCAAAATGCAGTCCTCACAGGAGGGAACTCTGTAGACAGCACTTCAGGAAGCTGTGCTATCAGGATGCACCTGGACCCCGTGAAGCTCTTACCCAGCTGTGGGAGCTCTGCCGTCAGTGGTTGAGGCCAGAATGCCACACCAAGGAGCAGATTTTAGACCTGCTGGTGCTAGAACAGTTCCTGAGCATTCTTCCTAAAGACCTGCAAGCATGGGTGCAGGCACACCATCCAGAGACTGGAGAGGAGGCAGTGACTGTGCTGGAGGATCTGGAGAGAGAGCTTGATGAACCTGGAAAGCAGGTGTGGAGGGGCAGTCATCTGGCTGTGAGTGATCAGGGCATATGGACAGAGCCAAAGCAAAACGCATATGAAAAAAAATCTCAAAATATTTATACTCTAAAGAACAAGGCATAGGAAGGGACCTGACTACCTATGTCAAATAATTAAAGTGTGGCTGGGTAAAGAGAAAAGAGTCACTAGACTGATTCTATGCCTGTTTGGAAGGCTAAGATCAGTGGGAAGTTACCAAAAGGCAATCAGGTATCAGAGGAAAAGAAATAATTTTCTGCCATTCATAGATACCCATAAATAAAATAGGCTACCCCATAAGAAACTCCCTTTCCAAATAGGTATTCAAGCAGAGATTCAAGTAGATGTCAAGGATATTGCAGAATAGAACTGTCCAACAGAAATGTAATGAAAGTTGTATATGTATTTAAATTTTCTAGTAGCCACATTAAAAAAAAAAAACAGGTGAAATATATTTTTAACCCACAATATTTATCTCATTTGTACTAGCCATATTTTAAGTACTCAGTGACCACATTTTGCTAGTGACTACCATATCAGACAGCATGGTTATAGAAGAAATGCTCCCATTTGCTGGAAGTTGGGCTAGATGATTTTTAAGCTACCTTCCAAATCCCAGTGCTCTGATCCTGGACTTCTGCAGATCAATGAAAGAAGAGACACTGAATTTTACTCTGTAGTGTCCTGAATTGTAGAGATTAGCCTCTGTTCCTTTTCCTAGCCATTATTGCCATTTACAATGAAATGAGAATTTGTCCCCCCTTCCTATGTCCGTGGCAGATGTTTCCTTTGATTGTTTTATGTGAAGTTACTTAAGTTTCCATAAAGTTCACCTTACACACCTCATTTTCCCTAGGTCCCAGGCAATTCAGAAAGACAGGACATACTCATGGACAAGTTGGCCCCCTTGGGAAGGCCATATGAATCACTGACTGTCCAGCTCTATCCCAAGACGACCCAACTGGAGCAGGAAGCTGGGAAACCACAAAGGAATGGTAAGCAGGAACAGCTCTTAGTATATGAGGGAAGTATATGAGGGAAGAGGTGCTTCCTTAGGTTAGGGGAGAACTTTCTCCTTTTAAAGATTCCCTGCTTGTCCTCCACCTCACTATGGATAATTTTATCCTCTTATTACCCTTGCTCCATGATGGAGTTATATTTTAGTTTCTCACTGGATAAAAAAACCTAAGGGATGAGGATGGAGTTTATTTAATATCCTTATAATTCTGTTGTTATCTAATGATTCTAGTTCCAAATCTCCCTAAATTTCCATTTTGAGACAGGTGAACTTATGGCACCCTGTATTGGTGAGGCCTGCCATACAAAATATCATAGACTTATGGGTGGCTTAACAATAGAAATTTATTTTCTCACAGTTCTGGAGGCTGGAAGTCCAAGAAGAAGATGCTTACAGGGTTAGTTTCTAGTGAGGCTTCTCTCCTTGGCTTGCAGACTTCTTGCTGTGTCTTCACATGGCCTTTCTCTGTACACACACACTCCTGGTGTCTCTTCCCCTTGTAAGGACACTAGTACTACTGGATTAGGGTTCTACCCTTATGAATTCATTCAACCTTAATTACTTCATTAAAGGCCCTATCATCATATACAGTAATCTTTGAAAGGGGTTAGGGCTTCAATGTGTGAATTTGTGGAGGAAGACAAGTTAATCCATAACACATTCCCATGATGAAAGAAGTAGGGAAGAGAGACAATGATCAGTCAGTACAGCAAAGTTTCTTGTTTTTATCTGCATGTCAAATTAACTGGGTTTTGTCCCCCATCCCAGCTCCCTAATTACAAATGAGGGTGTCTAGTGTATCCCCCAGGCTACATTAAAAAGCAGGTGAATTTTAAATTCCAGTTTGTCCAAACCCTACCTTTTTCAGTGCTTACCGCCCTTTCTCTAGAGGCTCTCGTGTCTAATAATGCCTCTCCGGGTAGTTCCTTATACTCCAGCCTATTTTGTATTCTTACTACTTAAGTTTTACCAATATAGTTCTCCCATTTTGTAGGATCCCTACCAGATGATTTGTCTAATCTGAAAAATTATTTTGAGTGAAGATGTTCCTAGCTGCTATCTGGAAAGGATGACATTTAATTATATGTAACATAAAGAAGCCTTTAAGTGCTTTAACTCTAGGAGTGGAGTACTGGTTACTGTTTGACTTTAGAAGTGAGATTGAGAACCTCCTATCTATTTTATTTTATTTTATTTTATTTTATATTTTATTTTATTTTATATTTTATTTTATATTTTATTTTATATTTTATATTTTATTTTACATTTTTTATATTTTATGTTATGTTATGTTATGTTATGTTATGTTATGTTATGTTATGTTATGTTATTTTAGAAGAGAGGTCTCACTATGTTTCCCAGGCTTGTCTCAAACTCCTGGGCTCAAGTGATCCTCCCACCTAAGTTTCCCAAAGTGCTAGGATTATAAGCGTGAGCCACTGTGCCTAGCTCAACCCATCTTTTGATTCATTCATCTTTCATTGAGCATTTACTAAATAGCAGCTATATGCCAGGCACTATACTAAATGTAAGGAATCCAAAGGTAAGACACATTACTTCTCTTCAAGAAGCAGGAGAGTGAGCACTTACAATAGTATAATAATTACTGTACTAGAGATACACTGTGAACTGCAAAGAGGATAGCTATCCCTAAGGTGCACCTGCAAAAGTATCACAGACTAGGCTTGCTTGAGCTGAGAAGGTCATGTGGGAACTGAAAGGGGGTGACATTTTAGGCAAAGAAACAGTGAAAAAAAATAGCATCAGAGAATAACATTCTAAGAATAGCAACTGCTCTGAGTTTGATTCTGATAAGGAGTCATCTGTGGGAGGGAAAATCAGCAATCTGTGTTTTAATAAACCATCCAGCTGATTCTGATGCACAGTAAGGTTAGAAACCACTAAGCTAGGATTTAGACAGGAGGAGATAACAGCAAGAACATCAGTTTCAGGAAAAAAATATTTTATCCAGCATATACACTGACTATCCATTGTCATTTCCTATTCCTTTTCATTCCTCTATTTACCCTGACCTGCATGTTGTCACCCTGCTTCCAGCTAATTATTATCCTTCAAACACACGCCTCTCCTTGGATGGTTCCTATTCACTGTATTCCTCTCAGACCCCAAATCCTATTATCCTCTCCATTCACTTTTACTTGATTTTACTTGCCACCTATGTTTCAGGCCCCCGCATGTTTCTCCCAAACTTTTACCTCCATCCCCATCTCTGTTCTCCAGTCTCTCTCATTATCCTTGGCATATCGGTAGTCCTCTCATTTATCCTTCTTCCCTTACACAGTATTGCTAGCTTATCTCTTGAGCTCTATTTTTGCCTTTTCTTCTTAATCTACTCTCAAACAACTTCTTCTGCTGGTATCTTCCTTCTTAATTTCTTCCCTCCATTGTGACTCTGTGCTACAATGATACCAAAAATAAGATGGTACCAAATATTTGATATGTGTGTTGTATGTTGACTTCTCATTATTTTATAACACATTTATAACATTTACATGTTCTTTCTTCCATAGGCTGTTTGCTTCTCAAACATATAATAGGACCCATTTGTGTACTGTTTGTTACAGGTGATAAAACTAGGACTAAGAATGAAGAGTTGTTCCAGAAGGAAGATATGCCCAAAGACAAGGAATTCCTTGGGGAGATAAATGACAGACTGAACAAAGATACTCCTCAGCATCCCAAGTCCAAAGATATTATGGAAAATGAGGGCGGATCAGAATGGCAACAGAGGGAAAGAAGACGATATAAATGTGATGAATGTGGGAAAAGTTTCAGTCATAGCTCAGACCTTAGTAAACACAGGAGAACTCACACTGGAGAGAAGCCCTATAAATGTGATGAGTGTGGAAAAGCCTTCATTCAGCGCTCACATCTCATTGGACATCATAGAGTACACACTGGAGTAAAACCCTATAAATGTAAAGAATGTGGGAAGGATTTCAGTGGGCGCACAGGTCTTATTCAACATCAGAGAATCCACACAGGTGAAAAACCCTATGAATGTGATGAGTGTGGAAGACCTTTCCGAGTAAGTTCAGCTCTTATTAGACATCAAAGAATTCATACAGCAAATAAACTCTACTAATATGGTAGTGATATCAAAAGTTCTTTAGACACTCAGGCCTAACTAGTTATCAGAGAATCTAATTTAGAAACCTTGAGTTTCCTCAATGTGGTCAAAGCTTCAGTCATCATTAAACTACTCTGGCACCAAAGAATCTACCTGAGTAAAATGTCCTTTTATTTCAGATTAGTTCAGTTTTGAGGGGGAATCAAGAATTCTTTCAGAAAGCCTTGTCCACTGACAACATTGGCCACCTGCAGTCCAAGATCAATGGTTCCTGGATGAAAGACAGTGAATTAATTCTGTCTCTGCTCTAGATCCTTTTAGTTGACCATTCACTGTCTGACTTTAGGCAAGACATACAGTTTTTCTCTGCCTTCATTTCCCCTTCTGTACAGATGATAATGGAAGCTCACCAGGTATGTTTTGACAAGTTAAAACAGATGAAAACTACTTTTGAGATTAAGATATAAAACAATGCTAATTATTTGTTTTCCAGCATTACTCATATAATATCCTGAATATCTCTTTTTTATCTTAAAATGGGGAGTATGATTATTTTTTGGAAATTTTTGTTTGCCAACGATAAAGAATAAGCCATCAGAAGACAGGAGGCCAGCCTGGTCAACACAGCGACCCCACCTCTACAGAAATTTAAGAAAAATTAGCCAGGCATGGTGGCACACACCTGTAGTCCCACCCAACTATTTAGGAGGCTGAGGTGGGAAGATCACTTGAACCCAGGAGTTCAAGGCTGTAGTGAGACGTGATTGCACCATTGCACTCCAGCCTAGGCAACAGCAAGACCTTAAAAGGAGGCTGAGGAAAACAAAATGGAGGAGAAGGCAGTCTGTGATCATTAGGAGTTGCTGGGGAGAGGAAAGGATCTATAACTAGATAAATAACTTCTTTTCTGGATTTCAGGTTATTTTAAACTGAGGGAGATAGGAAGGGGTTGATCTAACTTGGTCCAGTTTGTCCAGATTGGTGGCCAGTACTCACATTAACTCAAATAAAATGGAAAATTCAGTTCCTCACATTTCAAGTGCTCATAGCTACATGTTAGTGGCCACTATATTGGACAGCACAGATATACACTTTTTTTGTCTTTTTTTCGCCCAGGCTGGAGTGATCCTCTGTTCACTGCAAGCTCCACCTCCCGGGTTCAAGCGATTCTCCTGCCTCAGCCTCCTGAGTAGCTGAGATTACATGCATGCACCACCATGCCTGGCTAATTTTTGTATTTTTAGCAGGATTTTGCCATGTTGGCCAGGCTGGTCTCAAACTCAAGTGATCTACCTCAGCCTCCCAAAATGCTGGGATTAAAGGTGTGAGCCACCGCACCTGGCCACATCTCTAATTTGAGAATCTTATAGCATGACAGGAATTATGGCCGAAGGCCTTGCACATTCAAATTTACACCACCAATCAAACTGCCAAGAGCAGAACTCTGGTTCTTTGCTTAGTTCTAGGAATAATGATCACCAAAACAATCAGGAAAGAAGTGATCTAATCTCTTCAAATCTGTTGTTTTCAATTAAGATATTTCAATTGAAGATATCTATTAAGAACACCTGCTTTATCGTTGTGTTTAAGATCAGGAAAACTACAAGAATCATTTTTATGTCTACAACTATAGGAACATGGATCTTTAAAAAATAATAATAATAAAGAGTTTAGCTTCATTGTCCAGGCTGGAGTACAGTGGCACAATCATACCTCACTGCAGCCTGGAACTCCTGGACTCCAGCGATCCTCCCACCTCAGCCTTCCGAGTAGCTGGGACTACAAGCACACACCACTGTGTCTGGGTTTCTTTTGTTTGTTTGTTTAAAGATAGGGTCTGACTGTGTTACTCAGGCTAGTATTGAATTTATGGCCTCAAACAATCCTCCCATCCTCCTCCCAAAATGCTGGATATTACAGGCATGAACCACCATGCCCCGCCAAGAAAATGAATCTTGAGGTATTTCTCATAATGCCCTAAACATAAACTGAGCTTTTATGTCCCTTTAACATAATGATCCTTTAAAAAAAATGTATATTTACTTTGAATATCTTACATCAACACATTTTTTAAAAGTCAGGTTTCACATGAATACTTGTTTTGTGACTTACTATAATTACCTGAGCAATATTTCAAAGTATTTGAAACAGTCAAAGAAAGGATTTTCTTTAATGGTCCTGAAAAGTAAAATATGAAATATTTAATATTAGTATCAGAAACATCCTTATTTTAAAAATAAAGTTAGGTGCTTTCTGAATAATGGCTTTTCCCCTTTTACCTTTAGTCTTTCTGAGAAACACTACAATGCTTAGAAACTGTTCATATCTTTAAAGGGGAAACTCACGTTTCTGATCTTATCCTTCCTTGAATTTAGGGAGGCTTCTGCAATGGTAAGAAAGATGATTTTGGCTACCCCAAGATTAGATTTCCTAAAATTGATAAACACATGACAGACTGATTTTCCTTATCCTCTGTATCAGCAGTCCCCAACCTTTCTGGAACCAGGGACTGGTCTCATGAAAGACAATTTTTCCAGGGACAGGGAAGGGGGTGTGGTTTCATTTATCATTGGATTCTCATAAGGAAAGTGCAACCTAGATCCCTCGCATGTGCAGTTCACGATAGGGTTTGCGACCCTGTGAGAATCTAATCCCACTGCTCATCTGACAGGAGGTAGAGCTCCGCTTTGCTTGCTCACTGGCCCCTCACCTCCTGCTTTCCTGGCCATGGCGGGGACATGGGGACTCCTGCTATATATGACAGAACATTCCATTCAGCTAGTAGTTTTGAATACGTATTATGTAAAAAGAGCTGTTCTAGTCTTAGAGTTCTGCACCCTTAAAGGCTGAGTGAAGAGTAGTCTGGAGCACTACAACCATTCTACCCTTTTTAGATTTTATGTTGATTCCAAATTGCCACCACAGTGCCCACCACAGGTTTGGTCTAATGTTAATCAGAAGGGTAATGGTAAGAGTCAGGGAGGGACAGAAAGACATGGGGCCAGAGACAGCCTAGCATGATGTAGGTAAGAGAAGAACAGTCAGTGGGATGTAGGATAATTGCAGGCAAAAGGCAAAAGAGGCATGAGGTCAAAGGAAATCGAAGTAGTTGCTGGTACTATGGAGACGCAGGCGGTGTCTTAGTAAGCATGTAGAAACCCACAGAAGAAACGGGTGGGAGTGCAACCAGTTGGAAATAACACAGCTCAATCAAGCCACATTTCTTGGAAGAGGAGGTGTAATATTTTGGACACTGCATCAGTTCTAGAAGAGAGCCATCCCGAATGGACAGCACCTGGTCTGAAAAAAAAAACAAAAAAACAAAAAACCCTGAACATCAAAAGCAGTTCCTCAGAGAGTTGTATCAAAAGCAAATGTGTTGTTGTTCTTCATATCTTTCCGGAGGGTTTTTTTTTCTGGGGGAGGAGTCAAGAATTTATATTTTGTAGTTTCATGGACTAACAAGACAGTAATTACGACAGCTATAGGGAATATGGGAGTCAGCTCTCTCAGACACAGATGGGTTGGTAGTGAACTGGCAGTTCTAAGTGAGGGTGTCAACAGGTATGAATGGAATAGATGAGTGTTGAGGGAGGGTCTATAGGAGGTGTCAGTGGGTATTGATGAAGAGGGGGAAAATGAGGAGAAAGGGATGAAAAGAGAATGATTTTAAAAGGAGGGCAAGGGCATAGGGAGAGGAACAACTATAAAACAAGGGATGGAGACAGGAAAGATAGACAAGTGATTCTAATATATTGGCATCAATCATTGTTGGAGACAGTAGAATCATCTGATACAAGCCATATAAAGGTAAAAAGACTAGCTCCCGATCCCAAGGTGCTTTGAGTCTTATGTGTACAGCACACACTGTATTAGCTTTATTAAATGGTCTACATTCTTATCCTGGGGATGAAATTATTTTATTATAGTCTCATCACAAAATCCATCAACAGTGGAAACAAATGGAAACGGAAATGCTTCAAAACAACCTGTTTTTCCCATCATAATATTACAAGGGAGTTCGGCTGAGGTTTTAAAAGAGTAGGTATCTCAGTCTTTCTTACTCAGATCCTCTAGAGCAAGGTTTCTCAACCTTGAGAAACTATTTCTATTGACATTCTGGGCCAGACAATTCTTTGATGTCAGGGGCTGTCCTCTGCCCTGTAGGATGTTTAGCAGTATCCCTAGCCTCTACCCACTAGATGTTACTAGTACTTCCACTTGTGATATCCAAAAACGTCTCCAGGCAATTTGGTGGGCAGGCTGAGTGAGGCAAATGTCCCCTGAGAGGCAAAATCACCCCCAGTTGAGAACCCCTGAACTATAGGAAAATGATCAGATTTCTATGACTGTTTATTGTATCATATACAATAAAATTCTACTTAGAAATGCTACATGTGTCCAGGCGTGGTGACTCACGCCTGTAATCCCAACACTTTGGGAGGCCGAGGTGGGTGGATCATCTGAGGTTGGGAGTTCCAGACCACCCTGACCATCATGGAGAAACCACGTCTCTACTAAAAATACAAACTTAGCAGGGCATGGTGGCGCATGCCTGTAATCCCAGCTACTCAGGAGGCTGAGGCAGGAGAATGGCTTGAACCCGGGAGGCGGAGTTTGCAGTGAGCCGAGATCATCGTGCCATTGCACCCCAGCCTGGGCAACAACAGCAGAAACGAAAGGAAGGGAAAGGGAAAGGGAAAGGAAAGAAAGAAGGAAAGGAAAGAGAGGAGGGAAAGAAAGGAGGGAAAGGAAGGAAAGAGAAGAAAGAAATGCTACATGTGACCAGCACTACTGGACCCTTTTCCTACCCCAGAAAATTATTCCCAACATACCTAAACTCAGTGCAGCAATGATGCTAAAAAGTAGTCTACTTTAGAAAGCCTTACCTTATTTACTAGTGAGGACTAATAATGTGACTTCAATGTGACTTGCATAAAGAGCTTACACTGCATTTTTGCAGACCTTCCCCTTCCCTCCTTGCCACACTTCTGGTGCAATTTTCTTCTTTGCCCCTTGACCCAAACATGAATATAGACATTTTATCCTTGATCTAAATCTGTACTGTCCAGTGTAGTAGCCACGAGGTACATTCGGCTCTGCCACTGAGGAACTAAATTTATAATTTTAATTAAACTTTAAAACTCATAATTCACTAGATAACTTTTAAGTATGTTTGAAATAATTTGGATATGCGAATCTATTTTTTCCACTTTAAATTTTATGTAATCTCAATATAAATTATTTATGAAAATGTAATATGTGAATTGAGATGTCCAATAAGTATAAACACACTGGCTTTCAAAAAATGGAATACAGGATATTAATAATTTTTATAATGATTAGATGTTGATATAGTAATATTTTGGATATGATGGTTTAAACTAAAGATAATTTCACCTTTTTGCATTTTAATATGGCTATTAATAAGAAAGTTTTAAATTACATAGGTAAATCCTATTATATTCCTATTTATTAGACAGAACTGACCTTCAGTTCTGCAGAAGACCATTCCACACAAAGGGGAGAGGTAATGCAAAGTCTCTGATTAGAAATGAATTTGGTGTGTTACAGGAACTGAAAAAGGTCACGTGTTGAAAGCTCTGGATTAAGGGGAAGGTGACACAAGATTAGGTTAGAGAGGTGAGCAGGGGCCCGGGATGTGTATTCTAAACGTGATGGGGAACTACTAGAAGGGAGGAACATAATCCAATGTTTGTTTTTAAAAGATCATTCTGGCTCCTTAAAGAGGCAAGAATGAGAAAATAGCAGAAGTAAGGAAATCAGTCCAGAGGCTACTGTAGTAATCCAAGTGAGAGAAGGTGGTGGCATGGACCATGGGTTTCCAGTGGGTATAAAGAGAAACAAACAGATTTAAGGTACATTTTGGAGATGAAAATATAATCTTGCTCATTGTTGTAGATTCCTAAATTCTGCTTGAAAAGATGTTTCTGTATTAGGTTAAACAAATGAAATCCCTGTTTTTGTGGGTCAAAACGGTTAAATACCGGAAAGGTAAAATTATTTAACCTAATAGAAACAAATAATGACAGAGAAGAATCAGAGGCATGAAACTGGAGAGGGGACATTGAAATAGGGCTTGTTTATTAAAGTGAAAATTTTTATTGTTCTCTTCTCCTTAAATCTCTCCGTGGAAGGCACCCTTGTCAAAAATAAGAAAAAGAAAAAACAAAAACAAAACAAGAAAAACCTTTGTTTAAAGACAAATTGCCAACAAACCCGATGAGATTCAGAACACTGCTGCAATAACGTATCTCTGTAGAAACTTATACTTTCATCTGGACAGCAAATTTCCTAAGCTGATAAAACCAGGTTATCAATGAAAGGCGAGAGTACAGAATTTAAAGGAAGAATGCCTGGATATGAATCTTTTTTCTGCCAGTTACTAATTATATGACCTTGGCTAATACACTTATTCTCTCTGAAACTCAGGTTCCCCATCTGTAAAACAGTATTATAATGATATCTACCTCATAAAGTAGGAATTAAATGAGTGACCAAATGTGAAAGGTTTAGAAGAGTGACTGCCCCATAATGTTATAAAACTCTTAGTCCTTAACATTAGCGCACTTAGATCTTTTTGTTAGCCTTAAATTCAGCATTTTTTTCCTATCAAAGCTGCTTAAATCAGTTAACTGACATTTGATCTTCACGGACTCATTGTATTATTGCTGTTGTGTGTATTTTTAAATAATACTCGTAATCTTAACAATTAGCATAATTTTGAACCACTCCCTAATAGTTAACCCCAATCCCAAACCGGACGGTCGAGCCTATCCACCGGCAGAGAACACCACCCAACCTCGCCCTCACTCTGACACTCACCGGCCAGAACTTTTCTTCCGTCCATTTTCTGCCTCTGGCCCAGGGCCCCGCTCACGTAGCGTTTTCGTGGGCTGCTTGGGAACCGTTAGCAACCGGAAGTGGCTAGAGGTCGCGAGAGAACTGAAAAAGGGGGCCGGTCTTTCCCAGCTGCCTAAACACTTGGGTTCCGGCCTGGAAGGAGGCCCAGGGCTCCCACAAGGAGAAATTAGGGACCTATTTGGATGGATCCGAAGAAACACTGTCTGGCATCTGATTTGAACGAGGCTCGCCGCAGCCGGGCCCTTTTCGCAAAGTAGGTCCGCTGCAGACCTGTGGGAACCTCCGGGATGCCTGGGGACCCGCATCTGCCGCTACCCGCAATTTCCTATCCCGACCCTCTCTGCAGTTATCGACCCCAGCCTGAGGCTTTGAGCGTGGGGTCCCGCAAACCCTGGCACCGAGGGGGCCGAAGCCCAGGGATCTTGGGGTAGAAGAGTGGTCCTATAGAGCTGCCGCTTCGGGAGAGCCCCCAATCGACTGCTGATGGGGAATGGGGGATTTTACTGTTTTAGTGCAGCCCGCCCCCGGAGAAAGGCAGCCTCGGCCGTTCTTGACTTTAGGATAGACTGGGGAGGGGCGCCGAGGAGCATTCCTCCCTTTACGTCTCACGGTCGCAGACTGTATTTGCCGGTGCCCTGCTCACTGTGAACTGGCAGGACCTTGCGGACTTACGGAAACTCAAAATATTGAGTTTCTCTGGTCCTTAGGGTAAATGAGTGTCTAGAGCGAAATAGGTGCAGAGTGCCGGCACTGGAATTATTTAAACCTGGATTCAAATCCGGACTCCACCACTCTCCAGCTAGGACTTAGGGCAATTTATTTTTTAACTTCTTCAAGCCTCTGTTTACTCGTTTATGTAAGTCAGGCTAATAACGTAGTGCCTATTTCATAGGGTGGCTTTGACTATTAAGTGTGAGAGTGCATGTAAGAACAGTCTAAGGGCATTTCCCTGTCTTTCCCCTTGTCTGCTGTCACTCTCATCCAAGTCAGACAAATGGAATTAATTAACCAACTTCCGCTTTTCTGAAGCACGGGTGAAGAAGAGTGAAGTGCAGGACTTGGGTAAAGGAAAAACCAAGAAGGATGCAAAAGATGGATGGATGATCCACAGAGATGCTCATCCCAGCACTTTCTCCTCACTTGTCGTCTGTCACATGGTGGGTGCTTGATAAGTACTTGGGTGAATGAGGACCTACCTAAGAAGGAATTATTGAATAAGACTAGAATTGAAGGAAGAGGATGAATCAGATTGATTAACTACTTGACAAAAAAAGGCAAACCACTTTTCCTGTCAGAAATGTATGGCACATCTGCATATTTCAAGGGCTGCCACTCACTAAAACTGGGAGGGAGATCTCAGAACCCACACCTCAACTACAGAAGCTTTAATCTATTGACAGCAAATGTAACAATAGCAAGTAATATAAGACAGAATGTGATCAGTGCAAAATCGAATAATAAAGTCTTGAGGGGGGTTTAGATTGAGTAGTGATCAACGAGGTAAGTCCTTTGACATGGGGGTACAAGGGAATTGTGACCAGGGGTATGGGATAGGGAGAAGGTCATTCTGGAAGGCAATAAAAGGCAGACTGGACGCTAGTGGTATGAAAAAAGGAAAACACTTGTTTATCAATGTCTATCAATGGGGGAAGAATTGCATATGACATATGCTATTGAGGAATACCTTTCAGCCGTTAAAATGATAAATGATCAGTGACAAAAGGAGTGTCAGAACAATACATATTCCATTTTTGTTGAAAAATTTTGTGTATATAGATATAATTTGTGGGGTATTTGTACAGGAAAAGGATGCACTCCAAACTTAACAGTGATTACCCCATGTCGAAAATTGTGAAACTTTTACCCTACTTTGCAAGCTAACAATTTAACTTGCCACAGTTTTATGAATACTAACAGAAGACACTGGACTCCTGTGTCAGAGACATAAGACTTTATTACTTAATAACACAGGCAACATAAGCTTTATATTCCCTTGTTCCCAAAGCTTATGTTCCCAAAGCCCACAGAGTGGCCTAAGCTTGGCATTCCTCTGCTAGGATGGAACAGTGGGTTTACAAACTAACAGAGGAATGCCAAGCGTAGGAAGCCCATCCTTTGCTTAGCCTTGCTCCAGAATGAGCCATTATCTTTATTCTGGTCAGGAAACAACTGTGCTCTAAAAGGAGAGACAAATAGCCTTGAAAAGCTAACCTGAAAGAAAAATCTACCATAAGACTAGGAGTAATCTGAGAGACCATTAAAGAATTATCTCCCAACATTCTAGGTAAATACCATTTGAGGGTAGAGATACCAGCTTTTAATAATTTTATATAATATTAATTTGTATCATGTTTCATTTATTTTTAAAAATACAAAAAATAAAAGGCAAGCAGAGAAGTTTAAATTTTACTTAGAGATAAGGAACCACTCAGGGTTAGTGATTGGAAGAATGATCATGATATTTCAGGACCATGTCTTGGATAGTTAGGAAGACTATCTCAAGGCTGTTGCAGTCACATAGGTATGAAGTAATTAGAACTGAGGATGGTGGTTACATTAATGGAGAAAAGTAACATTTCAAAGGAGAAATCTGGTGCTGATAATTTCTCTTTTATCTCCATATTTCATTGAGTAAGCTAAGGAAGCCTCTCAAGCCTGGATAACTTAGAAATTGGTGATATTATCAACCATTCTAATGGATATGTGGTGGTAACTCATTGTGGTTTTAACTTTGCATTTCCCTGATGAATAATTATTACTTTTTAGTGTGCATACTGGCCATTCTTTTATCTTTTGTAAACAAAGTGTTCAAATATTTTGCCTATTTGTGTTGAATTATCTTATTCATTTAATTGTGAGAGTTCTTTATATATTCTGGATAGTTCTTTGTCAGATAGATGTATTACAAATATTTTCCAGTGTATAGCTTTTTCTTCACTTTCTTAATGGTGCTTTTTTTGAGAAGATTTAAATTCTGATGAGAATTTAAATTTAAAATTTTGAAGTCAAATTTATCAATTTTATCTTATAATCAGTGTCTGTGTGTCCAGTTTGAGAAAACTGCCTATAGCATGATGCTATTTTACTTCCTATGTGTACACAATTTTATACATAGTATGTGCATAGTTGTGTGCACGTTGAATTTGTACAACTACATATGTACACAACTTCAGACTTAAAAATTATTTGTTTGTTTATTTAAGATGAGACAGGGTCTTGCTCCACTGACCAGGTTGGAGTGCAATGGCAGGATCTCAGCTCACTGCAGCCTCTGCCTCCCAGGCTCATGTGATTCTCCTGTCCCAGCCTCTGGAGTAGCTGGGACTACAGGAGCCCACCACCATGCCCAGCTAATTTTTGTATTTTTTGCCGAGATGGGGTTTTGCCATGTTGGCCAGGCTGGTCTCAAACTCCTGAGCTCAGGTGATCCTCCCGCAGCTTCCAAAGTGCTGGGGTTACAGTCATGAGCCACCTTGCTCAGCCAAAAAAGTTATTTTTTAAATGTAAAAAAAGAAACTGAAAGTAGAGTTCTAGTCTGTCACCAGTTACTTCCAGTTACCATCCCAGGTGGAAAGCAACAGCTGTGAAATAAAAAGCAAAAATAAGTACTTTGAAGGAGTCCAGAAGCACTGTAGCTTCCTAGTGTTTACTATTATTTACTTGTTTTCATGTGATAATTAGATGACAAAACCCTTAAATCAAAACAACTTTGTCAGTACACAAAATATTGGGAAGTTAGTAATTGGAAAGGGATAGAAACGGTGGTGGTGGCTACCAGCAGGAGCAGATAAAGAGGGAAATTAAGGTGAAAATTGGAGGAGCCCTGAGAACTCAATAAATAGGTGGTTGGGAAAGGCACTGAAGGAAATAAATACATGAGACCTAAACAACAAAAAATAACACTTGCCACAACCTCCACCCCTGAAATCCTATTAGTCCCAAAAGTCAAAAAGCTGTAATGCAACAGGTCTGTTCATTACATAGGGCCAGGGCGGTGGCTCATGCCTGTAATCCCAGGACTTTGGAAGACTGAGGCAGGAGGATCACTTGAGCCCAGGAGTTCAAAACCAGCCTGGGCAACATAGTGAGGCCCCCCGCCACCCCGTATCTACAAAAAAATTTTTTAAAAAGCGAAGTTGGTGCACACCTGTAGTCCCAGCTACTTGGGGGACTTAGGTGGGAAGATTGCTTGAGCCCAGAAGGTTGAGGCTGCCGTGAGCTATGATCACACCACCACACTCTGCAATACAGCCCCTGTCTCAAAAAAAAAAAAAAAAAAAAAAAAAAAGACTAGCAAAAAAAGGATGAACATAGATTTGTTCCCCAAATTTTGTGGTATTAAAACTAGGGTCTACTCCCCAAGCTTACATCATAGGTTTAGCATTAAAACAGCTAACAGCAAAGCAGATGTTGTAAGCGATTGAAATTCATTAAGATAGGAAAGAGTGGGAAATATGTAAAGATCCAAAAAGAATATATATTTAATTACGATTTTTTTAATACTTAATAAAGTATGCTATTCCTAAGTGCCATACCATAGGGATTTCACAAAACTATGAACTGTGATTAGCAGGAATTCCTCATGAAGTTTGTACTCTATGTGGGGGGGACTGGATATATTTATGAATCGAGAACAGTAAAGTACAGGGTATGTAACGGGGCCAAACGCTAGTCCAGTTGGAATCCTAAGGAACCATGAAGTGCTCCCTCCTCCAACACTTTCCTAGCCTCCTGTACACAGCTCCAGCCTCCCCACGTCGGATATCTACCCCCAGGGGACCGTTACTATTGTCAGCGAACGCGCGGAGCTGCACAGGCACACAAGGCGGAGGGGACACCAAGGTCCGTTATTCCCCAGCACGTTCACTGCCCCAGCGACGGGGCAAGCCTGAGGCACGCGGACGAACCCGAGGCACAGCACACAGCAGGTGAGGGGCATGGTACTCCGGTACCCTCAGTCGGCAGACCATAGAGCTTTTAGACCTCCAGGACTCCTAGAGAGCTTCCGGAAGTGCCTTTGGGGCAAGATGCGTGCTGGCCTGTGTTGTGCCTCCGCAGATTTGGAAGTTAGTGTCCGGAGGGGCCTAGTCGGAGTACAGTTTTCATCCCCTTTACTTCCCGACCTTTCTCCGGGTGTGTTTATCCGTTGCAGCGTACCTTCCCCACGCCGGGGCGCCTCTGCAACTCACAGTGAGTACGGTCGGGCTCTGGGTCGGAGGAAAGTGGGTGCTTTGTGGCTGGTCCAGGCCTCAGCTGAGGACTGGCCTGAGGGGTCCGCAGAGGGGCCTGTGCGGTGGTCGTCGCGGTGGACCGATTCCGACGCCTTAGTTGCTGGTGTAAGAGTACGTCCCCACGCATTGCCCTCGAACTTTTTGCGAGAGAACCTTTTATGAAGCTTTCTTCATAGATAATCGTTTTGTGGTATGATTTTGTAGTCGATCGTGTTTATCTTAAAATGGGGAACTGACCCCCCCCATGTTATTTTTTTATCCAACTATTTCTAGGGTCTGAATTGTTTTCACTTAGCGCTATTTTGCGTTTCGGGCACAACAAAATTCTCAGTTTTTAACAAAGACATATTTTGCTTTTGGAAGCCTCAGTTTTCCATGGAAACCGATTTTTGCTGTTACTCTGCTTTCTTTAGTGTTTTCAGAAATTGGTGGTGTGTTGACTACATAATTGTACGAAAGTTTGTTTGGTTTTTTTTTTTATTTCAGGGTAATTCAGAATTCAGCGTTATCAGAATGCCTATTTCATTTGTTAAAGCAAACTTAAGTTAGCCAACGAGGAACTCTGGGAGGTCCCCATTTCCAAAACTCTGGTTAGTCATGAATAATTTTTGTCAGGCTACTTTGACTGCCACCACCACCTTTAAAAATATATTTCTGTTATTTGTTAGTTCCGTTGAGTATATTTACGTACAGTCATTGTTTTAGCAAATACATACATGTTTGAATTTCTGTTGTGGTTAAATGTAAAATGTGATGTTAATTAAAACTTTCAGCTAATGCAATTTGAGATAACAAAGCATAGTATTTGCTTCACCTACTTTTTTTTGGATTTTAAATCCTGGAAAATGTCTTTTTTGTTTTGTTTTCAGTTCCCAAACATTTCTCAGATTAGACTTAGTCTGAAGGAAGAATACATTCCTTCTACAACTATTGAAAAAATAATGCCGTTAAAATTGAGTTATGCCTTCAGTATCTCACAGGATTACAGCATTTAAAATTCAGAGGAAGCTTTAAAGATGGCATATTAAACTCATGTAAACTTGACTAGGTGTTATTTAAGGAGACTAAAAATCAGTCTGTAGCCACACAGTGCTCACCAACTTAATACAGACATGTACGCACAAAACTGAGAGGAAAGTACATAGTGGAGTAATTTTGCACTCAGTTATTTATAGGTTGTAATTCTCAAAAACTAGCTGATTAGAGAGGGAAGAGACTTAAAAATATGGAAAATTAGCCACTAAATATAATAATCAAGATGGGCAATGGGCAAGACCTGTTGGCCGATTTGGTATAAAAAATGAACAAACCTGATAATAGCTGGTTTTCATCAGTATTACTATTGAGACTTTTTAATACCACATCAACAATATAAAGTTCTTGAATGCTGCACACTTCACATTAAAATATTTTATAGCCTCCTGTACTGGTAAGTAGTGGGATTGCATCTGTGAATAGACACTGCACTCAAGCCTGAGCAACATAGTGAGACCCTGTCCCTAAATAATAATAATAATAATGATAATAATAATAATTATTATTATTTTATAGCCATTATGGATGAGGATTGTTCAGTAATAGATGGCCAGTTGTTCAGTAGTTAAAAATGAACCTTGGCTTTAAGGAAATTTACAAGAAAACATGGTAAGACTATCACTATATAACATCACATTCTAAACAGTTAGAATTTATGTCCCGTGTAATGACCTTTAAGTTTTTTAACATTAAACCATAAGTAGCTATTTTAAGAAAATTTAAGAGTTTGTTTTGATTTGAAAAATTAAATTATTTTAAAATGAGCTAAGACCATTTTAAAATAAATTATCTTAAAATTATAATTTATTCAAACAAAAACAAATAGGTAATTTGTTGAAACCAAATTGATTACCCTTTCTCAACAAAATCTCAGCATCTTCCTTAAATTCACTCTTCCCCCAAATCTCACTATTCTAGCAAATTCCTCCACTTTCCTGTAAAGTCGTAATCAGTGAACTATACCCCTGATGTTAGTTGTTATATTTAACCATATCTTTTGCTCTTTGGTTCTTCTAATCTGTAGTTTACTCTCCACCCGGTTGTTCTGGCCTTGTCTAACTTTAAAAATAATTTTCAAATTCGCTTCCTTTTCTGTACATACTCTCTATGTAGGATTTGTTTGTTTGTTTTTAACCTTTCTGTCATACTTAGATGGCCTTTGAGTCTGTGAACCCTGCTGAAATTGAATGTACAATTTTGTGTCTGTGGACATTTTGCTGGAAAGAAGTTCTGTGTTTTCTTTAGGTTGAAGAGTCTATAAACCAACCCCCACCCCCACCCCCACCCCCCGCTGCAACTCCAAAAACTAGAAAGATAAGCACTGCCTTGATGATCCGTATGGGGAACTATATGTACAGTAATCTGATTTTTTTCCTAAGTACCTGTCTCTTCTTTGTGGACTATAGATCTCTAGTTTTATCTTGATGTTAGCATCTTATGACAACTGGTTTTGGGTATGCTACCTTTACTTACGCTCTTCTTCATTCTCTACAGTGTTTCCTGAAATACAAAGCTAATGATCACCTCTGTCAATAAACATTTGCAATAAGGCTATGGCCACATTCTCACAATGTAGTAAGTCCTAAATTTGGACCATGTAAAAAATGCTTTGTAGGAATGACAAATGGCAGGGGGATGACAGAGAAGAACTCATGAAAAAGGTAATAGATAAATTATAGTTAAGAGTTGAATGGTTTTAGGCCGGGCGCAGTGGCTCACACCTGTAATCCCAGCACTTTGGGAGGCTGAGGTGGGCGGATCACGAGGTCAGGAGATCAAGACCATCCTGGCTAACACAGTGAAACCCCATCTCTACTAAAAATACAAAAAAATTATCCAGGCATGGTGGCAGGAGCCTGTAGTCCCAGCTACTTGGGAGGCTGAGGCAGGAGAATGGCGTGAACACGGGAGGCAGAGCTTTCAGTGAGCTGAGATTGCGCCACTGCACTCCAGGCTGGGCGGCAGAGTGAGACTCTGTCTCAAAAAAAAAAAAAGTTGAATGGTTTTAGCTAGACCCAGATTTATCAACCTTGGCGTTGACACTTTGGGCCAAATAATTCTTTGTGGTGGGTGCTGTGTTGAGCATTGTAGAATCCCTGGCCTCTATGTATGAGATAATAGTAACACCCCTTCCCCCCAAGTTGTGACAACAAATATATTTACAGACATTACCAAAGGTCCCTGGGATGGGAGTAAGAACAATATTGGCATCAGTTTTGAACCACTGAGCTAAAGTAAAGAACTCTGTAGTAGAATGGAAGTATGAGAAAGCCACAGCCCAAAAAGGCTTTATGTGAGTTTAAAGTAGATAAAACCAGCCAGGTTTACATTCATAAAGGGCCTTGCATACCATGCTAAATAATTTGGTTCCTATTGAAATATTTTCAGAAGGTGAGTCATATTACATATTTTTAAAAAATCTCTCTGGCAGTATAGGGCTACTGTAAAAAAAAAAAAAGTATCATAAACCTGGTAGTTTAATACAATAGACACTTAACTGTCTCATAGTTAGGGAGGCTAGATGTCCAAAATCAGGGTGTCGCCAGAGCCATGCTCTTCTAGCTTCTTGTCATTGACAAACTTTGGCTTGCGCTGCATAACTCCATCTCTGCTTCTGTAGTCACTTAGCTGTCATTCATCTGTGTCTGTGTCTGTGTCTGTGTCTTCACATGACCTTCTCCTTTCTGAGAGTCTCTCTGTGTCTTTTCTCCTTTTAAAAGTGTGCCAGTCTTATTGGCTTAATGTCCTACCCATTCCAGTATAACTTCATCTTAACTTGATTACATCTGCAAAGCCCCTGTTTCCAAATAAGGTCATATCAACAGGTACTAGAGGTTAGGAAATCAGTGTATCTTTTTGGGGGACACATTTCAACCCACATTAGGCAATACTGTAGAACATGAATGGGAAAAAAGCATAACCAAAGTTACCATTGCAATTCTAGGCAAGAGATAATGTCTATACCAAAGATGGAAACCATAGACATATTTCACAAAGAAATAAAATCATGAAATTGAACTTTCTTGGACATCAGGTCTTGTTTTTAAACCTCACTCTTACAAGAAATATAAACATGTTCTGTGTTTGCTATTGTAAATACAGCTAATGTTCTTCGATTCTATCAATAAGATAAAGATACGGACCTTTGCCCATGGGGAAAATACAATTAAGTTACAAAGTCAGAATTCCTTTAGAACTAATAAATATGCAGTTATGGGAAAAGTCACATTAAAGCAATACACATTTAAGTAACAGAGGTATAGAATGAGAGGAAAATAATTTAGAATTGGAGACACCAGGGAAGGATTTTAAAGGCAACAGTATTTTATCTTGTTCTTTAAGAAGGTAGTGTCAGTACTGACGAAAGAAGTCAAAGAAGACTTCAATGGAGAGACATATTGTATTCATGGAATGGAAAACTCAGTATTGTTGAGAAATCAGTTGTCCCTAAAGTGAGCTATGGATTCAGTACAAATCCAATTCAAGAATTTTTGTAGAAATTAATACACTGATTCTAAAATGTGTATCAAAAGACAACAGAACTAGAAAAGTGAAAATAATTTTGAAAATGAACAACAAAGTTGCAAGACTCACACCTACTTGGTTTCAAGATTTTAAAAGTCACACAATCAAGACTATTCTGTATTGGTGAAAGAATAGATGTATAGGTCAAAGAACAAAATAGAGATTCCAGAAATAGACCCTTATATATATACATACATATAGTGAGCTGATATTTGACAAATATACAAAGAGAGTTGAGTACGTAAAGGAGAATCCTTAGAATGAACCTCCATCCATACCTCAAAATCTATACAAAAATTAACTCAAAATGGATCATAGGCCTAAATGTAAAACTTAAAATTATAAAACTTTTAGTAAAAAACAGGAGAAAATATTTGTGACCTTGGATTAAGCAAAGATTTCTTAGATATGACACAAAAAGCACAGTCACTAAAAAAAAATGAACTTTTTTTCTTCAAAAGACCCTGTGTAAAGAATGAAAAAGAGTGAATACTTGCAAATTACATATCTCATAAAGGACTTGTGTCCAGAGTATATAAGGAACGCTTAAAACCTAATTTTAAAATAACTAAATTAAAAAATAGGTAAAAGTTTTGAACAAATACTTCACTAAAGAAGATATACAGATGTTAAGTAAGCATAGAAAAAGATGCTCAACATTATTGGTAGAGAAATGCATACTAAAATCATACGAGATGTTAAAACCATAATGAGTTGCCACTACACATACACCTATTAGAATATTTAAAATTTAAAACAAAAACAATATCAAGAGCTGGTCAGATTGGTGAGCAACTGCAGTTCTCATATACAGGTAGTGGAATGCAAAGGGCTTTGGAAAACAGTTTCGCAGTTTCTTATAAAGTTATACATATATGTGTTTTATGACACAGCAAGTTTACCTCTGAATATTTGCCCAAATAAAATGAAAACTACACTCACACCAGAACTCATGCAGATGTTCATAGGGGCTTTATTCAGTGATAACAAAACAACTCAGATATTGCTTAACTGGGAAATGCATAAACATTTAAACATTCATCCACGTAAGGAACAAACTGCTGATGCATCATTGATTAAAAACAAATGTATTGTGCTATGTAAAAGATGCCAGACTCAAAAGGCTACATACTATATGATTTTATAGGAATCTCACATCAATAAAATCATATAGTATGTAGCCTTTTTAGTGTAGGAGTAGACTTTTGGATTGTAGGTGTCAATAGGGCATCCCTGTTTCTTGGAGTGCTCCATAGAGAGTTTTTGAGTTGGAGGTCACGTCCATAGTAGAGGAAATTAACCTTGAGATAGGAGGAAAGATGGGGGGCACAGGTAGGATAAGGAATGTTGGGTGGAGAAGAGCAAAGTGTTAGGAAAGTTTTTGACAATACCTTGAATTAGATTATATGGAAATTAGTAAGGGAAAGGTTGAGAGCTGAAGGGTGTAGAACCAGGTTAGTACAGCTGGTGTAACAAAGGCTAAAAGGGGTTAAAGGAGCAGCCCTGAAGGCTAGCTGAGATTGAACAGTGAATTTCAACTAGACCCAGTCTACATAGTTTCCTGACTTTGCTTAGCCATGTTCCACATCCCCAAACATGGTGATGAAAGCAGAAGAAAGGAGTTTTTCTGTGGATGGGTTTGGCATGACTGGCATGGCGGAAAATTAAGGAAGTAAGAAGTTATTTCTGGAACAGTGGGGAGGATCATTTAGTTGGCTGAACCGTGAAGTCCGTGTCATGATAAGGAACTTGTTAAGATACTGTAGTAAGTTACAGTGACTTTTGACTTGCCTTAACGCTATCATATTTTCTTCATGAAGAAGTACCCTTAGAAAGAGGCCCTCAGAAGAGTCTTCTCTTAAGAAGATAAAGAAGATAGTGGAAACGAGCCTACTGAACTTTTCAGGCTCTAATGGCTGAAGAATCAAGAAAGCCGTCAGCCCCATCCCCACCAGACCAGACTCCTGAAGAGGATCTTGTAATTGTCAAGGTAGAGGAGGATCATGGTTGGGACCAGGAATCTAGTCTGCATGAGAATAACCCTCCTGGCCAAGAACTGTTCCGCCTGCGCTTCAGGCAGTTATGCTACCAGGAGACACTAGGACCCCGAGAAGCTCTGATCCAGCTACGGGCACTTTGCCATCAGTGGCTGAGGCCAGATTTGAACACCAAGGAGCAGATCCTGGAGCTGCTGGTGCTGGAGCAGTTCTTGACCATCCTACCTGAGGAACTCCAGACTCTGGTTAAGGAACATCAGCTAGAGAACGGAGAGGAGGTGGTGACCCTATTAGAGGATTTGGAAAGGCAGATTGATATACTAGGACGACCAGTAAGTAGAAGGAGGTGTGCATGCTGTGACTGTGGGAGTCCTGGAAGCTTGGTAGAGGGACATAGGCATCACAGTGGGAGAACAGATGCTTAGCATCAGTTTCTGTTGGATAAAGATGAAAATAGTTTTAGTGTAGTATGACTCATACTTGTAGAGTTCTTTTTATGTTTGTAAAGGATATAAATCCATTTTTTTTTTTTTGTCGTCATAATGTCCCTACAACTGTGTTGTTCTTATTTGCCAGATGAGAACTTGATGCATAGGAAGCTTAAGTTACTTTTTCAGGGACATTCAAATAATTAAAGGTAAATTTGAGACCAGAAATCAGGCTTTCTAGTTCCTTATTAAAAGATTTTTCTACTGCATAGCACTGCTTTAAGTTTGTTGTTTTCCTCCTTCCTCTGCCTTAGGAGCACAAAATACTGGTGTTCTGTGTAGCAGGGAAGGCATCAGCAGAAATCTTTTCCTTTAGTGCTAAGCAAAAATGATGCCTTTCTTTCTGTGCTCATCTACATATTGGTGTTCCTTACTGTCCCTAAGGAGTAAGGGAGAGTCTGCTGCTTCCTTCCCCAAGCATATATCCCTATAGATGTGTTCTTCGTCCTCTTTCATTGTTCATTACATTTCGCAAAGGAATTTCTTACTATCCAACAGTCTTTTGTTTCCAGGTCTCAGCTCGTGTACATGGACGTAGGGTACTCTGGGAGGAGGTAGTACATTCAGAATCTGCACCAGAGCCTCCAAATACTGAGCTCCAATCTGAAGCAACCCAGCATAAATCTCCAGTGCCCCAAGGGTCACAAGAGAGAGGTGAGTAGCCAGATTTCATTGATAATAAGGAAGGGAAGTAGAAATAAAAGTCCATTTGGGGCCGGTGTGGTGGCTCATGCCTGTAATCCCAGCATTTTGGGAGGCCGAGGTGGGCGGATCACGAGGTCAGGAGATCGAGACCATCCTGGCTAACATGGTGAAACCCCATCTCTACTAAAAAAAAAAAAATACAAAAAATTAGCGGGCACCTGTAGTCAGCTACTCAGGAGGCTGAGGCAGGAGAATGGCGTGAACTCAGGAGGCGGAGCTTGCAGTGAGCCAAGATCGCGCCACTGCATTCCAGCCTGGGCAACAGAGCGAGACTCCGTCTCAAAAAAAAAAAAAAAAGTCCATTTGGGATACCTATCTCGTTCCTGAAGAACCAGGAACTAAAATCCTGTTTACAAACCAGTCCCAATGTCTGTGTTTAAATGTTTAGGCTTCAAATATAGATTATTCATTCTAGTGGTAAACTCATGGACAAATTAAATAATTTGGCTATTTTTTATGTAGTTACATATTTCTGTTAGCCCAGTACGTTTACAACACAGGCGTTTTTGAGGTTATGCTGGTAGTGTCATGCTACTTCATTTGGAAATATTCAGTATGTGTATCCTCAGACAAGAGCATTTCTTAGGTAACTTAAATAAATACATTCCTAAATTTATCACAATTAAGAAATGTAGTATTGCTACAATACCAACCTAGGCCACAGTTCATATTTTACCAGTTGCCCCAATTATGTTCTTTCTGGTTCAGAGTCTAGTCCAGATTCACACTTTGTAGTTAGTTGTCATGGCTCTTTAATCTCCTTTAATTTGGAACAGTTCCTCAACCTTTCTTTTTTTTGAACAGTACAGGTGTGTTATTTTGTAGAATGGCTGCAATTTGGATTTGCATGATGTTTGATCATGTTTACATTGAGGTCATATATACTTGGCAGGAACACCTCACCCTGCCAAGGATACAGGACCTAAATCTTAACAAGAGATGTTGTACTCCTTCTTAAGGGTATAATAGGAATTTGTCCTGTTATTGGTGGTGTTATCTTTGATGACTTGGTTAAGGTTATTCTTGTATAGTTACTGTTTTTCCCTTTGTAACTAATAAGTAATTTGTAACTAATAAGTAATAAATAATTTGTGGAAGATACTTTTGAATGTATTTAAATATCTTAGTCCTCATTAAACTTTTGTTGCTAAAACACTAGTTTTAGTGTTCATTGGTGCTTCTTGACTGACTTAGTGATTACTGAAATAGTTATGAAATAGTGGTTTTCTAACTCTGTCATTTCTTCTACATTTCTTTATTGTAAAGGAGAGTGTTCCCTTGTGCCAATTTTATTATTTTTTCTTTATCAGTATGGACTCATAAATTCCTATTTATTCCATAAATATTCTGTTACTGTCTTTATTTTGTTTTTGTTTTGTCTTTGAGACAGAGTCTCACTGTCATCCAGGCTGGAGTGCAGTGGCTCACTGTGATCACAGTGATCTCAGCTCACTGGACCCTCTGCCTCTCAGGTTCCAGCGATTTTTATGCCTCAGCCTCCCCAGTAGCTGGGATTACAGGCACACGCCACCATGCCTGGCTAATTTTTGTAGAGACGAGGTTTCACTATATTGGCCAGGCTGGTCTCAAATTACTAGCCTCAAGTGATCTGCCCACTTCAGCCTCCCAAAGTGCTGGGATTACAGGCATGAGCCACTGTGCTCAGCCACTGTCTTTATTTTGCTAAATCATCTCAGATTTGGCCACAGAAGGCCCCTTCAGTCTGGCTTTTGTATCCTCTTGACATTTTCCCATCGGTTTTTGAGAGTTTTTTTTTACTTTATTGCAGAATGAGATGTTCCAATCTCATCTTCCCCTGCATTTCATATTTTTTCATTTATGTGATTTAGTTTATAAATATGAATTTTTAATATTTCTAAAGAAGCATTAAAACACTCTTAATAATTCTTGTCTAAAGTCCTAAAGCTTGTTGCCTGAGATACAGTAATCTATATTTTAATAATAAGTTGTTTGATATTTATAGAAAGCAAATACTGGAAGCCATAGTAGACATTTCAGAAAGATAATGAATTAATAGAGATTGATTGATGCTAATACTTGGTTTGCCAAGAGAACAGGACCTAAGGAAATACTGTATACAAGCACAAAGATAGAAGTAGTTTTGATGGTAGAGAAGAAATTGAAAAGTGATTCCTGTTAGGAAACCAGTATACTTTCCATTTTTGAGTGTAACTTCAGTCTGACTTCAGGGACATTGGAGTGCATATGTTTTGTGGGGCAACCATAGATATGGGCCCAGAATCCAAGATATCAGCATTTCATGTGCAAAATCTTTGGCATACATGTATATCTGCTGAAATACAAATAATTTGGAATTGGTGACTGCCGACTCCCACAACCACAGGACAGGACTGGTCTCATTCATAGCTCCTTTCTCCTCTCAGCCATGTCTACTTCCCAGAGTCCTACTCCTTCCCAGAAAGGAAGTTCTGGAGACCAGGAAATGACAGCTACACTTCTCACAGCAGGGTTCCAGGTGAGTTGTGCTCCTTCTCACTGAAACCCCATAGCTGTGCTTGTCAGTGTTTGTGGCATCTGCCCTATATCTAGACTGTCTAGTTTGTAGCAGTACCTACCCAAAAACTTGTCCCAAAAATTCTTTTGCCTAGGGACAGATCGATCCTAAATTTCCCCCAATTGATCTCATGCATTTTCCTCTTCTTCCTGGCTATTCAGATCCCTTTACATAGTACATTTCCAAGTTGTAATCTTCTCCCAATACTGGTGGATCTCCCAAGCTCTAGGTTTGAGCTGTGGAAGAATCACAGTCCCCAAATGGGTATCTTGTTTTGTTTCAGACTTTGGAGAAGATTGAAGACATGGCCGTGTCCCTTATTCGAGAGGAGTGGCTTCTTGATCCATCACAGAAGGATCTGAGTAGAGATAACAGGCCAGAAAATTTCAGAAACGTGTTCTCCCTGGGTAAGGAGAGCTGTGGTTATTATTGTCATTTTAGATTTTTTGTTTGTTTGTTGTTTATGTGTATAGTAGCTACAGCCTTTCTGAAAGACATAGTTGAGTTTAAGCTCAGGATCCAACAGAGGGTTATAATGTTTAGACTTCTTGACATCTTTCATGAAACTTCTGTTCTCCTGTCCAGAACTTCCTTATATTTTGTACTAGGGTACTGGCATGTTTGCCAGTTGGAAATTGACATCTCACAGGTGCTCTCTGAGTGCATACATTTCTTCTCCAAGTTGTCATGAGATTCCTACATAGATTTTTCTCACATAAATTAATTGTATCTCCTCCCGTTTGGGGCATTTTCCCATTTCTGTCCTGCTCATTAGTTTTTTTAGTAGTTTCATATTCGTCTCACTCCCCAGCTTTCATCTTACCTCAGTTGATCCTTTCCTGACTTTAGTTCCCCTTCCAATTAACTCTTTTTTTTTTTTTAATGGTACCTCTTTCCCAGTTGACTCATATTAAGCAAGGTCACTATTAAGAAGCTGTTTTGGAGACAGAAGTTTTGTGTTTACTTATAGCTGTTCATGTGTACTTTCCTTTTCCCCTATCTTCAGTTCCTTTCTCCTACCATAAAGAATAGGATGTGACATTGGCTTGATGTTTATTATTACATTTTTATTTCAGGTGGTGAGACCAGGAGTGAGAACAGAGAATTAGCATCAAAACAGGTAATATCTACTGGAATCCAACCACATGGAGAGACAGCTGCAAAATGCAACGGGGATATTATCGGGGGTCTTGAGCATGGAGAAGCCCGTGACCTTCTGGGCAGATTAGAGAGGCAGCGGGGAAATCTCACACAAGAGAGACGACATAAATGTGATGAATGTGGGAAAAGCTTTGCTCAGAGCTCAGGCCTTGTTCGCCACTGGAGAATCCACACTGGGGAGAAACCCTATCAGTGTAATGTATGTGGTAAAGCCTTCAGTTACAGGTCAGCCCTTCTTTCACATCAGGATATCCACAACAAAGTAAAACGCTATCACTGTAAGGAGTGTGGTAAAGCCTTCAGTCAGAACACAGGCCTGATTCTGCACCAGAGAATCCACACTGGGGAGAAGCCATATCAGTGCAATCAGTGTGGGAAGGCTTTCAGTCAGAGTGCGGGCCTTATTCTGCACCAAAGAATCCACAGTGGGGAGAGACCCTATGAATGTAATGAGTGTGGGAAAGCTTTCAGTCATAGCTCACACCTCATTGGACATCAGAGAATCCACACAGGGGAGAAGCCCTATGAGTGTGATGAGTGTGGGAAAACCTTCAGGCGGAGCTCACATCTTATTGGTCATCAGAGGAGCCACACTGGGGAGAAACCCTACAAATGCAATGAGTGTGGGAGGGCCTTCAGTCAGAAGTCAGGCCTTATTGAACATCAGAGAATCCACACTGGAGAAAGACCCTATAAATGTAAAGAATGTGGGAAAGCTTTCAATGGGAACACTGGTCTCATTCAACACCTGAGAATTCACACAGGGGAGAAGCCCTACCAATGTAATGAGTGTGGGAAAGCCTTTATTCAGAGGTCGAGTCTCATTCGACATCAGAGAATCCACAGTGGTGAAAAATCTGAATCCATAGGCATTTAGGAACAACTTCAGTTACAATTTGAGCATTATTCAGCATTAGAGAAACCACACATTAGTGAGAGGTCTTTCAGTGTACTAAAAGGCAGAAAGGTCATCACAACTTTAGTGTCAGAATCTATAGTGGTGGCAAAATTAGGATAGCTCTTCAGTAATTTGGGTCCAGTGCTTTGGGGTTTGATTAGCTTGACTGTCTTTGAAAGTATCTGATGGAGCTCCTGATGACCTAATGTATCCTTTAGAAATTTAAAATAGCATTAGAGCAAGTTGCTTGTCGTGGCTTGAGGCGCTTAAGTTTGTCTTTTGGGTGAGTAGCTATAGGTTTGAGAGAGGCTGCTACTCCTAGTTCCTCTGCTTCTTCCTATCTCCTGTGATCCCCTTCTCCCATTTATTCCCTTGAAGGTGCCCTTGTATTCCTAATCTGATCTAAGAAGCTGCTTTAGAGTCACAAGTAGCTTCTGTGTGAAACTTATATTTGTATGTAGCTTTCTAGGAAAATTTTACAGACACTTAATGTATTTATGCTTAAGTGTGCATTTTTTTATTCTAATATTCCTTCTAGTCAGTGGAAATTTGTATTCCCATACAAACTCAGAATGCTGTATTTTTAACAGCACTCCAGCATTTTTCTTCATGTATCACCTTCACTGACTCCATTGAGTCATTGAGCATCTATACATATCCTTCACCACCCCTAGTCTCAGTACCTGTGTCAGCAAAGGAAGTGGACACATTAGTTATGGTTATGGGAGTAATACAGAGAAAGAGGTGAGTGGAGACTCAGCCCAGCTGCTCTTGAGCTTGGATAATTATACATTTTGCTGACTTCTGACTCTCCTTCTACCTCCCAACTGTACACTGTGGTACAAATAGTTTGCACTATCCTAGTTATGGCATCAGGTAGGAGAAGGAGACAAAGATGCTTTAGGAAGATAAAAACCTTACAAAGAATGTATATTCATCCTTTTTGGCCCATTACAGTACTGCTTTCTCAGGTTTTATCAGCCTGTGCAAACTCCCTGACTAGATGGTCTGTCACTCCTACCATTACCTTGCACCCACCTCTTTAGATGGCCTTAGGACCTCACTCGTTATTCTCCATCTGTTTCTTGCCATTAGTTTATGTGACTTTAATATCCACAGTGGTAATCTAATACCTTACCTCACAGTTTTTCATTCTTTTGAACTCTGGTGCACTCCATCTGTAATCCATGTCTGTAATCTACCAACAGAGATGTACATTAAACTCGGTATCACCAGGCACTATATTTCATCTTTGAGGCTTTCATTATACCAAGGAATACTATATAAAGTAATGAGACTGGTTTAAAGTAACATGCCAGAACTTATGCATCCAATGTGGGTTGTCACTTGTTATTCCCAAGTACTGTTATTCCAATAGTACTACTGTATTCTTCCAAATATTTGGAACATTCTTAGAATTCCCATTTAATAAACCATATGAGAAAACCCTCTATTACTCTTACACTTTAGTTTTACCATTTGAGTAGCCACTTATTTACCAGAGTTGGAATTAATTTTGGGCTTTCCAAAATTAACCTTCAAACTTAAAATTGATTACTTAAGCCTATTCAGACAAAAAAAAAATACAGGTTCTGATGAAAGCTTCATAATTTCACCCTATGACTATCTTGAAAAGAAATAACACTTAATCATATTATTTTATGATTGATGGGTCAAAAATAGCAATCAAAATCTTATCTCATAGAGGACCACCTTTTGGATCATAAATTCTTTCCCTATAACATTCCTTCTCTGCCTCCCTATGGCCCACTTTGACTACTAACAACATCAGAATTATCTACATCAATTTCATTGAGCTATTGGTGAATGAAGGCACCCATCACTTGTCATATTGGTTTCCAACAGTCCTTTTCATTATCCATTATTTTATTATCCTCCCTTCTCTTGTTTCTTTTTTTAATTTATAAGTTACCATTCCTAATTTCTTTGTATTTGAAATTTTAAGAAACCAGAAACAAGTAAATCTGGTTGTATCTAGATCTTCACTCTCTGTTTCAGTTGTGCCTTACCCTCTGTAAGATACTGAGGCTTCCTGGGGCCAGTACTACCTTGTATGCAGGTATTACATATGATAGGTACATTGTCAGAGGGAAAATACATGTGTGTGTACACGTGTGTGTGTGTATACACTTTAGAAGAATGCTTCTCTTCTATTCTAATAAAAAGCCCTTTTAGCAAAGCAACATAGTAACAAGATTGGGTGCATTCAGGGTGGTATGGCGATAGACCAGAGCAAGATATTGAATGTGTACATATGTACTAGCTAAAGTCTCTTTATGTGTCAGTATTCAGAGTAATGTGTAGCCAGATTACTTAAATCTCAGAATTACTAAGCATCTGGCATAAATTCGGAGAAAATAATGACTAGAAAAATTAGTGTTATATTGGGTATGAGAAAAGACTGTGTCTTAAAGAATTATCAAAGCTGATAGAGCACATATATAGAATTAGCCAAACGGTATAAGACAATAGAAAAAGGCTGTGGATTCTTTGAGGACATCACTATAAATCATTTTGTCTCAAGTTCCCACTCTTAGCATAGAATATTATTGACCAGGCTGTGTGTTATTTTGAGCTCTTAACTATGAATGGCATTCATTAAGCTCCTTTATCCTGTAGATTCTATCTTTATGTTATCTGAAATGAACTATTCATCAGTACTTTTTCCTCCCATCCTAAGCTGCTCATTTTAGGAACTGACATGGTGAGGTGGTTCTTTCATAACTCTAATGCCATCCAACATAGCCCTGGGAGAGGCATGTTAGGTTTCAGAGATTTTCTCCTTGGAGCAATGTACAGTGCTAGAATATGGTGGTTGATTCCCAAACAGAGCAGTTAACTTTACTGTTGGTTCTGAGTCTCCAGATAATAATAGCTGACATTTATTGAGCACTTACTGTGTGCCCAACCCTGTTATGCCTTTCTCAGGCTCATGATAAGTGTATTAGTCTGTTCTCATGCTGCTAATAAAGAGACATACCTGAGACTGGGTAATTTATAAAGGAAAGAGGTTTAATGGACTCACAGTTGCATGGCTGGGGATGCCTCACACTCATGGTGGAAGGCAAGGAGGAGCAAATCATGTCTTATACATGGATGGCAGCAGGCAAAGAGAGAACTTGTGCAGGGGAACTCCTCTTTATAAAACAGTGTGATCTCATGAGACTTACTGTCACAAGAACAGCACGGGAAAGTTCTGCCCCCATGATTCAGTTATCTCCCACTTGGTCCCACCCACGACACATGGGAATTGTGGGAGCTACAATTCAAGATGAGATTTGGATGGGGACACAGCCAAACCATATCAATAGGTATTATTTTATCCCCCATTTTATAGATGAGGAAACGGAGGCTTAGAGAGTTGAGTGAGTTGACCAATATCACACAGCCAGTATGTGATAAAACTGATTCTGACCCACACAGTTTGATTCTAGGCTAGAGCCTGTGCTCCTGACTACTGTGCTATGCTGTGTATAACGTACATGGTAATCTAGTCAGCTGTTTAAAAATATGTAGCCCTTGTCATGAGAGGTACTGGGGAAAAGAAGATGCAGTAGAGTACACATACATTACAATTACTGGAAAATTGGTTGAAAATGCCCTTTGGGGTTATAGTTATATCATTTTTAAGTGCTGATGCTTTGTAGTACCATAAAGCTAAATTGTGCAAAAAAAAAAAACATATTTAACAGAGTAACTGGAAGGATACAGCAATAATAAATTCAAATATAATTTTTCTCTAAACTGCCAAAGGGAAAGTAGAATTGTGGAGGGAAATGAAATATCCATGTACCAGGCCAGGCAGATGGTCAGTTAGGATAACAATAGTAAGTTCAACTGCAGCATAAAATGTGAAATGCTTTCAACCTCATTGCCCATTTCTAACTACCATTTATTTCTCCTCTGTTGTTCGTGGTTTTTCAAACATGTCTTCCGTTTTTTCAACCCCCCTTTTTCTTTAATCTGTTCTTAAAACAACTTCTTGCTGGCTTTCATACTTAGCATTCCAGTGAAATGTTTGTAGACTCACCAGTGGGCGAATAGTAAGGCCTTATAGTAAGGCCTTTTTTTTTTTTTTTTTTGATGTCCTTTTTGATCTAATTTATATTTTATATTGTTGAATTCTCCCTCCTTTGGCTTGTGGGAACCTTTTTGTCTAATATCTGGCTTTCTTTTTTCAACTGATCTTTCCACCCACTCCCCCTTCTCTTCTCTGCTGAGAATAATCTCCCTGTCTTTTATTCACTTCATTTTCTATACTCCTATTTATCCATTTTGATTGTTTATACCTACTATTTGTATTCGAATGACTTCATTTTTCCCACCCTGTGGGTCAGTCTGTGACTTTTGGAATTTTCCACAGGTACCTGTACAACTTGATATTTGAAAATAGGATTCATTACCATATATCGCCAACCCCTGTTTTCTTTTTAAACAGGCCTCATTGCCTAATTCCTGAAAAGTGTCACCACCTTTCATATTTTTACCCCAGCCTTGGAGTTATCTTTTTCTGCTCTCCATTCTCCATGTCCAAAAACTTGCTGTCAGTCTAGTTTTTAATCAGTTTTCTCCTTGAGGCTTGATCTCCCATTTCTCACATCCCATTATAGCCTTTCATGTAGATCTGAGGTCCAGGTTACTGTAATTCTTTTTTTTCCAATTTCCTTGCTCCCAGGATCCCCATCTTGTATAAAGTTTCCAAGGTGGTCCTCCTCAAACTCCATTTTTACAATATCTGTATTGTAAAATTTTCATTTTCACTAAGTAACACCCAGTAGATAATTTTTCCAAGGCAATCCTCTTCAAACACCTGTTTTTTACAATATCTCTATTGTAAAATTTCATTTCACTAAGTAACACCCAGTAGATAATTCCTATGGAGCAGTGGTGTTCCAAATTCTCCATTACCTCTATGCTTAATACTCATCAGCCTTCATTACTCTCTAGCATATTCACCTTGATTCAACAGATTCAAACTTCCTACAGCCTTCTACTGATGTCTTACAAGCTCTTGCCTCTGTGCCTTTCTCATGCTATTCTTTTTGCTTAGATTGCTCTTTGGTCCCAGCTCATGTTCATCACTCCCTTCAAAGCTTATCTTTATATCTTCTGAGTTAGCTCTCCCTGATTGACATCACCTCATGTGGTGACCTCCCTCATTCTGTGCTGCCTCAGCACTTATCTTTTGAGTTTATACTGTGGTCCATGTACTTACTAATATGTTGCTTTGTAATTATTTTCTAGCACTCTGTGTTATAGTTTCATATTTGTATTTATTTCCAAAATTAAATTGTAAGCTCCTTGAGGGCAGGAATAATAACTTTTACATTTGTATCTCTGCACCCCCGAGTGCCTAGTATAGTGCTGAGCACATAGTAGGCGTTTAATAAATGCTTGTTGAAGTATTGTGTGGATTATTTGTGGTGGTATCTACAGAAATTTTTAAGCTGTTTTCAAGAACGTGTCTTACCACTTTGGGTGCTCAAAAATGTACAGACCTATTTTCGTATGCTAATAGAGTATATCAGGATCTGCCTCTACCTAAGAGTAAGGCCAAAAAAATTCAACTTTAGGAAATTATGTGTAAAAAGCTGAAGCTCTCCATTTGGCCAGCCTTATTGGTCAAGAAAGAAAATAAGAAGCACTAAGACTACTGTGTTAAGGTTATAATTCCAAAAGTGCTTGAGAATAGGCTTTGGTATATGAGATTAGTGATTCTCTTTGGGAGAAATTTGGCAGTGTTTGGGGACATTTTTGGTCATACCATTGGTGGGCAGCTGGGATGCTACTGGCCATCTAGTAGGTAGAGGCTGGGGATGCTGCTAAGCATCATGTTTGCACAGGACAACCCCGCCCCCTCACATTGCCCCGCCCCTGCCCCCGCCCCACAACAAAGAATTATCTGGCCCAAAATCCTTAATGCTGAGGTTGCGAGACTTGATATATTTAAGGTAAATAGGAGAAAGAGATATGAAGTACTGGCAGTACAATTAGAAAAATTAGCTATGCCAAGCTTTAAGAGAATCCTAAGTGTGTGCATATTTTGTGGTTTTTAAGACTACAAAAGAAAAAGAAGACTTAGTGTTTGGCATTCATAGCAACATATGTCAGGTTATTGAGAAACAATAAAGTTATCGATGATGTTTTAAGGTTGCTTTCAGCCTCAGATATGCCATCATCCCTATGCCAAGTGTTTCAGCATACAAGTGTTACAGAAGTACTAGTTTTAGTCTTCTACATCTTGATTCATTATAGCATCAAAGGTAAAATGCTGAGGGCTGTCTCTTTAGCAGAGGGGCTGTAACATCAAAGATTTATCCTTGAGGTCAACATATGACCCTCAGTCCCTTGGACAGCCACTAGGCAGGAATTACCAGCACGCCAAGGAAACCACAAGCCAGAATATTGTCAGTTTGCCAAGTAAAAAGTATTCCAGCTTTACTTGTTTTTAACATAGTTTTTAACATACTGTGTTAATCCTATATAGGAAGGCAAATATGTAGGAGGAAATGTGATTTCCTAAATTAAATCGTTAAAAAGCAGGCCTTTAGAAGCACTAGCTTCCTTTTGCAGTTCAGTGGTACTTAATCCAGCAGGTTTAAAAAGGTTCAACCCCTGGGTGCAGTGGCTCATGCTTGTAATCCCAGCACTTTGGTAGGCCAAGACAGAAGGATTGCTTAAGGCCAGGAGTTCAAGAGCAGCCTGAGCAACAGCAAGACTGTCTCTACAAAAAAACTTAAAAAATAAAAAAATTAATCAGGTGTGGTGGGATGCGTCTGTAGTCCCAGCTGCTCAAAAGAATATGGTGGGAGGATCCCTTGAGCCCTTGCAGTGAGCTATGATTATGCCACTGGGCGACAGAGGTCTCAAAAGTTTAACCCAAGTTAGAAAATCAGTTTAAATGTGTAATACACCAAAGAAATAACAGCTTGTTCTGTCATATTTAAATATTCATAGTCTAGAATGCTAAGTTTAGTGTTCCAATCCATTATTCTGTAAATGGAGGCTCAAAGAGGCCACTTGGTTAGGTTTCCTGGGGCTTTGCCCATTCTCCCCTAGTTATGCTCTCAGGTGTGACTCTTGTATATTAATTCATGCTCTGCCATAAGATGGATTCAAACTTTGTGCTTCCACCTCTAATGTTTAGTTTTACGAACTACTCCTTTTATCAGCTTTATATTCAAGCCAGTATATTTACTGACTACAGTGTTTTGAGTTAAATTCTTTCATAAATAATTGAATAGCCGGAGAAATTTTGCAGTATCGCAGCCATGTTTTGAAAAGATTGCTCTTGGTTCTTGTCTCTAATCTTTGAGAAAGCACACAGGATATAGTGTGTTGGCTTTCAGATCACTAATAAGACCAGATTTCTGTGGCCCCGTTTGTCGGTTTAAGGGATCCTGTAGGGCCCACACGAGATATTTCACCAGCTGCACTATCTTTAAATTCCAACATACACAGGTGGTCCTGCCCTGGATAAAACTCAGCAAGCAAAAACAACCTTCGGGAGAGGTGAGGTAGGAAGTCATAGCATTGCCGACGGTGCAGAGCAAATCGCTCCCGGTCTAGACCCCGCCTGCACCACAGCCGGGACAGGTTGAGGTTTCAACCCCTCTCTGGCAAACTCGGGCGCAGCCAGGCCCCGCCCAGAGATTTCCGGGGCACGCCCCGGAAGTGCTGAGAGGGACTTCCTCCCTGCGGCGAGGCCTCGGAGCTGGTTGCTGCTCACAGGCACAGAAACGCTGGTATGCATTTGGGTGCCGCTGGGGTGGGTGTTGCACAGCTGCAACCCCTTAGACCTCCTCTCTCCGCCCCTGCCTGGGTGGAATGTGAGCAGGAACCCCAGGAGAGGCAACCCCTCCTGGGACGGCGGGGATTGTATCCAAATGCAGTCTTCCAGGAAAGGGTTTTTCCTTGAGATTTAGTGCTGCAGGGGCCCAGAGTTGGGACTACTTCCCTTTCAGCTACAACCCTGGTCTTTACTGCCATCTTCAGAACTTCATTGAGTACCAACTACAAGTGTGCTTCTGGTACCAATTGGTATCACTGCCCACCAGATCTTCAGCTTTTTCAAACAAAAGGGGGAAATTGCAAATAATTGGAAATAAGTGTTCGGAGCTCTAAATTCAGGAGAGGCTTCTTCCACCACTTAATTGTGCCCGTGACGTTTCATTTTGAATGCAGAATTCGTTCTCTCTCTACTTCACCCTGGCAATAAATGGCTACCCTTCCCTTTAACAGTCACCTCCATCCACGCCAGGACCACCTTACAGCAACCTTAATGCTGTTCTGTCATGAGCCCTTCCACTATCCCAACCGGTGCTCATAGGCAATGGGGAAGATTACCACTGCAGACCTGCTGCCCCAGCATGTGATCTGAGAGCCCTTTGCAAATTAGCTCCTTATTTAGCATTGCACTTCTTTCCCCCCATAACCCTTAGTAGTGTAACACCTATGGCAATATGCTTTTTCTTTGAGTAAAATAATGTTTCTTTTACAGAAGTGTTCCTGAAGACTCTTACAAGAAAAGCCGCTTGACTGCATCTTTAGAGGAGTTGGTTTCGCTGGTTCCAAGGATTCTGTTAATGAGAAAACCCCACAGGCCAGCATTCTGTAAGCTGGCTCCAGCAGTCCAGTTGACAGTGGCTGAGACCAGTTCCTGATCATCCTATCTGAGGAACACCAGGTCTGGGATAGGGAGCAGCACTGACCAGGGGAGGGAGGATTTTCCTTGGGGAAGTGGCTAAGCTGGATGATTTCAAGGAATTGAGTGAATCCAGACAGCAGGTGGGGAGAGATATTATCAAGTTATCTTAAAACTTTTGGTCCCTTAGGGATTCTTCCCTTTCTTCCTCTACTTTTTAAGCACTTAAATCAGAAGCCAGACTAACTGATTTTGTCCAAGTCATTTTATCTTTCTGTGCCTATATGCCATCTGTCAATGGGGATAATAAAAGCACCTGCCTAGAGTTGTTATGAGGATTACATGAACAGTACCTACTACATAGGAAGTGCTATCCAGGTATTTGTTGTAATTATTTCTTATTCTCCTTACCTCCCTGGGATTAGCCTGTTCTGCTGATTTATTCATTTCTACAGCAATTCTTTCATAAATTCATGTGTTTATTTTTTTTCTGGCCACAGCTCTTAGATACAGTCAGGAAGTAGGCAAGAAATGCCAGCTCTGGAAGCAGAGGGAGAATAAGATATTCTCTAGTGCCACCCAGGAATATGCCACTGAGGTGTCAATGACAGACTCTTCCCTCTACAGGAGAGTTGTGCTAAACTTGGCGTTTTGTGGTCTTCTGGGGATTCTGGAAGTAAGGGACCTGAGGAGACTTAAAAACAACTGCTATAGGACAGGATCAGGATAAGTGAGTTGTGAATGCTTAGCAGAGTCTGATTAAGTTCAGAGTGAGACTAGAGCAGGAGAGAATCCAGCTCAGATCTGCCATTTCCACGTTTTCTATCGTTCAGGAGCTTCATCTTGGCTGCCAGTTTTCAGAAATAGAAATTGTAACTGTATTTCCATTTTTTTGTCTTTGACTTTGCTTAAAGTGCTTTTGTTTGTTTGTTTGTTTGTTTTACCTCACGGGAGTTTTTATTCTATGTGGGTCAAGTTTATCAATCTTTTCATTAATGACCTCTGGATATTGTCTCATAGAGGGGGGCCTTTCTTTTTTGAGATGGAGTCTCGCTCTGTCACCCAGGCTGGAGTGCAGTGGTGCGATCTCTGCTCACTGCAACCTCTGCCTCCCGGGTTCAAGCAATTCTCCTGCCTCAGCCTCCTGAGTAGCTGGGATTACAGGCATGCACCACCACACCCGGCTAATTTTTGTATTTTTAGTTGAGATGGGGTTTCACCCTGTTGGTCAGGCTGGTCTCGAACTCCTGACCTTGTGATCCACCCACCTTGGCCTCCCAAAGTTCTGGGATTACAGGCGTGAGCAACTGTGCCCGGCCAGGAGGAAGGCCTTTCTATTCTGAGGTTATAAAGGACTCACCTCATGTTTTCCTCTGGTACTTTATGGTTTCATTTATAACATTTAAAACTGGTTTATTTGGAATATATCCTAGTTTGTAGAGTAAGGTAGAAATCTAATTTACCATCTTTCCAGATGGTTATCCAGTTCTCACCATGCATTTGAAGAGTTCACTTTTTTTTTTTTTTTTAACTTATTTGCTACCTTTATCGTATGCTAAATGTATGTGCCTATTTCTGGGCCTTCTGTACCATTTTCATGAGTAGTACACACTTTAAGTATTAAAGCTTTATAATGTGTAAGTTCTTTAGGACAAGTGCCCTTCTTTCTCAGTTTCCCCAGGTAGTCCTGCATGTTTAGTCTTCTACGTGAACATTAAAATCTTTTAAAAAGTTGATATTTTCATGGAAATAGTGTTGAATTTACAAATTAATTTGGAGATTACTCTCTGAGTACTAACCCCTGAGGAGCCATAAAGTGGCTTAATCTGGGAAGCAAGCCCTAGATTGAAATTTCATCTTGGCTGTTTTAACAGGTGCCTGACCTCGGAAAATTTATTTGCTTCTCAGTTTTTATATATATGCGAGGAGGACTTGAATGTCTGCCCTGTAGGATTAAATGAGATAAAAAGCATAAAATGCCTTCTTGGGAGTAAGCGATCCTTTCTTCACACGGTCCATTCTGGCCAGTTCACAAACCACTGAGAGGGAAGCCTCCAGGATCCTAGAGTAGATGACCAGATGCCCAGGCGTGGGATCTGTGGAAGGGAAAGTCAAGCTTTCTAGGCCAACAGCTGTCCTCAGTCGCTTGGTCAGATAGTCTAACCGCAGTTTTTCAGGTGAGTTCCCTCTTGACTTTCTTCTAGGGTTTTGCATGTGCCCTGGGGGGACACCCTCGGAGGATGGGAAAAACTATGTACTGCGCCAGGTCACCTCAGGCCTGCCTTTTCCCTCCATCCTTCCCCACCCCTCCCCTCTTCCACCCACTTTCTCACACTCCTCCTCTTTTCTCTTTCCTCCCTTTTCCTCCCTCTCCATCATCCTCCCTTTTATATTTCTTTCCCTTCACTACCCCATCTCCTGCCTGGCCCTTCTGCACTGGCAGAGTAGACCCTCAGAAACCCTGGGAGAGAGGATGGCTGGGGCAGGCTGATGTCTTCAGTCCTGTCCTTGGCTGTCTCTGAGGCTCTTAAAACTCCTAATTAGAGGAGTGACTCTGACTTGCTTTTCTGACAGGGCTAAATTTGCGAGAGTGGGGTGCAGGAATGGAGACCTTATTTTCTCTTGGTCTGGATCCTCGGTTCTGCTTTGTGTTGGTTTTTGTTGTTAATGTTGTTGTTTGTTTTGTAGAATATCATTCCATTGGGATTTAACTGTTTTTGTCATTATTATACTGAGGTTATACATTCTGGGGAGGAAGGCCACAAAGTTGAAGTGCCATTCTCATCATATCAAGGGTGCATACTATTAACTTATAACTGTCGAGACATAAAACAGTTTGTAAGGTGGAAAAAAGCAGAGAGACGTTATTAGTGTAATTTGAGTTGGGAGCAAAAATTTTATCAAGTTTGGACACAAAACTGGGTTTGTTCCCAAGAAAGTAGCAGCCATCCGTTTTCTTTGGAGAGGTGAAGGGTTTATTCTGTCACAATTCCAGCAGAGACAAAGCATCCCTGTTGCTGAGATACTGTTTATCATAGCAACAACAGCTGCAGAAATAGTAGTGGCATAGCAATGAACAGAGCTTTTTTCGTCCCCATTTCTCTCTTCCATCTCAAATAGTATGGACTCCTGTGGGTGGTACAACATACCTGTTAATGATGTTGTTGTCATTTTTCCAAACTTCTTATCAGTTGAATTTGTTTCTATTGCCATTTCTATTCCCATACTCCTTCATCTGCTCTATCTGCAAATCTCTTGAGTTTCTGTCTTGTTTTCCAATTTAATTACATATGATTCGCCTTTAAAAGTAGGAACTATATATTATTTTTATATTTATTTATATTCCAGATTATATGTGTATGTTTTAGATGCCTTTATAGAGGATATTTTATTTATTAATATATATTTTTTGAGACAGGGTCTTGCTCTATTGCCCAGATTGGAGTGCAGTGGCGTGATCACAGCTCACTGCAGCCTCAATCTCCCAGACTCAAGTGATCCTTCTGCCTTTGCCTCCCAAGTAGCTGAGATGATAGGCGTGTGCCATGAAGATATATTTAAATAGCTGTTTGAGTTAGATATTCATTCCAGCAGTTCTTTGATGTTATTGAGACATGATACAGGCTGAATGAAAACATTTTATGTGAGTACCATATGATTGGCGTGTCCTGGGATTACTGAACGTGTTTGAGAGCTCTAGTCTGTATCATATTATATTGCTTTAGCAACAGGGAATAAAGCACATTTCAAAGGTCTGTTTATTATTTTAGGATTCAAGGCCAGAAGTGTGAACAAGGTGTCAACTTTGAAGGGCTGAAGGGAAGGTTTTTCTAAGGATGGACCCACACCAGAAGGTCCCTAGCATATATAATGGGGATACTTTACAGACTCCTGAGTATGAAAAAGTCTCTCAGTATGAGGACCAGTTAGAAAGGCATGAGGGTAGGCGCATGGAAGAAAGACGGTATAAATGCAATGAATGTGGAAAGAAGTTTGCCCAGAGCTCAGGCCTTGTTCGACATCAGAGAATCCACACTGGAGAGAAACCCTATGAGTGTGATCACTGTGGAAAAGCCTTTAGCGTGCGCTCAACCCTTACTGTGCATGAAAGAATCCACACTGGTGAGAAGCCTTATACTTGTAATGAGTGTAAGAAAGCCTTCAGTGTAAGGGCACACCTGATTATACATCAGAGAATCCACAATGGAGAGAAACCCTATGAATGTAATGAGTGTGGCAAAGCATTTAGTGTGAGCTCAGACCTTATCAAACACCAGAGAATCCATACTGGTGAGAAACCTTATGAGTGTGATGAGTGTGGAAAAGCTTTCAGTGTGAGCTCAGCCCTCATCAAGCATCAGAGAATCCATACAGGAGAAAAGCCATATGAGTGTAAGGAATGTGGGAAGGCCTTCTATGTGAACTCAGCGCTTATTAATCACCAGAGGATTCACTCTGGAGAAAAGCCCTATGAGTGTGGAGAGTGTGGAAAAGCGTTCAGCCAGATCTCAACCCTTATTCATCACCAGAGAATCCATACTGGAGAGAAACCATATGAGTGTGAAGAGTGTGGGAAAGCTTTCCGTGGGAGTTCTAATCTTACTAAACACCAGAAAATACATGCCAAAGGAAAGTGTCATCAGTGATTTATGTGGCAAATATATTCCAAAGGGCTTTTGTTACATCAGAAGATACCATCGAAAGAAGAGTATGGTTAAAGTTAATCCCTTAATTGACACTTCATCCTTAAAATACTGAAGTGAGAAATCACTGAAAAGTAACTCCATCAGCATTGTTTCTAAGGCTCTAAAATCACATCTACTTCTGAGAATGTAATTTTGCAACTCATAAGGTAAAGCCATTTAAAAACTATATAGTATATAATGTAGTTTATGTTGGCTTAGAGCAAACTAGCAATTCAAACATTTTCCTCTTATGAGCAAGCCTTTTGTCGTTGTTTTGTTGCTGTTGGTGTTATAGATAAAACATTCGATTTTGACATGGGAAGCAATTGGTGAGAGAGAAAGGACATATCCTTAGTTGCATCTGGAAAATACCAACCCATTTATTTTTCTTTGCCTTTGATGTACCACTGTGCTCTTAGGATGATTAGATGTGTTTGTGACTTCTTGGCAGAAGGTAGAGCATCTTTTTAGGTAGGAAACCCAACAGATAATTTTTCAGGGTGATTCTTGCATAGTCAAAAAGCCTTAAACCTTTTTTGACTTACTGACTCAATAAGCTTTTGAGTTTGACTGAGGTTCCTCAACCAACGCAAACAAAACAAAGACGAAAACTTCCCAAGGAGATTTAAGTGTTTCTTACTTCTGACCCTTGCTCATAGCTGATCATAGCTCACTGCTGTGTGTGGTGTCGTATATGCAAAGGCTCAGAGGTATAATAATGGGACATTTGGGGAATTTTCGAGGTCGGTGTTGGTTTTAGGATGACTGTGAAGCTTGATACTAGTGTCAACCAAGAGTACTCAGATTTGAGAGGTGAGTTTGATTTTGAAAATGTTTTTGCTTTGTCTATGGGAATCCCACTAGAGCTGTCCACCAGACCATAATCTCACTTCCTTACCCTAATCTCACATGTATTTGCACATGTGAAACTCAGGAGAGAAATCTGGACTTTAAAATTACTTTGTTACTATTTTTCTTTCTTTTTTTTTTTTTTTTTTTTCCTTTTGAAGCAGGATCTTGCTCTATCACCCAGACTGGAGTACAGTAGTGTGATCCCACCTCACTGCCGCTTCAGCTTCCTGGGCTCAAGTGATCCTCCCATCTCAACCTCCCAAATAGCTGGTTCTACAGGTTTGTACCACCATGCCTGCTAATTTCTTATTTTTTGTAGAGACAAGGTCTTACTATGTTACCCAGGCTGGTCTCCACTTCCCCTGCTCAAGCAATCCTCCTGCCTTATCCTACCTAAGTGCTGGAATTACAGGCATAAGCCACCGGGTTAGGCTATTTTTCTATTTTAACAGTGATTTCTCCCTCCTGAGTAATAGTCCTGAAATTTTTTATTCCTGAAATTTAATTAATGTGAGGTTCAAGATGAATATGCCAAATTGATAGAAATTACAGATAGCTTTGGTGGTTCACATTTGGAATAGATTATAGAGAACGCTCTCTGGGAAGGTGAAATGTTATTCACTTCTCAGAAAGAAGCTCTGTGTTGCAAAGGGATGCACAGTTTCCATGAATTATCCTAATCAACACTTCAGGCAAGTCAGCTGTAAAATACACTGGACCTCATGAAGCTCTGAGCCAACTTGTGGCCAGTAGGCACTAAGGTCAGAGATGCATGTGGAAAAGCACATGATGAAGCCTCTGGTATTGGAGTAGTGCCTACAGCCCTGCCCAAGGCCTGGATATGGGGATTGAAGGCAAAGAAGATCATGGTTCTGGAGCTCACATTGAGGAAATGGACCTTAGGGATTGGGGCACATTAGAGAAGGTAAAACACATACTGTACTTATAGCAGAAGTGAAGGGCTTCAAGAAGTTCTCTTTGCTTTGCTGACTTCATGTGTGAATTCTTTTGCCCTGCTTCTTCCTGTCTTTGGCAATTGAAGGAGACTAGGTTTTCCTTGATTTGACCTGTCACCCCATTTCTGTGCTGTTATCTTCAATGTTTTTAGTGTTTACCTTTCTAACCCCAGCTGTCTTGGTTTGTTTCTAGAATGGAGGTTAATTAACAGACAGAGTCATCTGGGTGGAGGACACCCTTTTGGGATCAGCACTGAATGTGATGCCATATCCCACTCCAAACCAGCACAACTATAAATACTAAGCAGTGAGTGGTATTCTGAAGACTTTGAAGGAGGAGCTATTTCTGAAAATAAATTTATTTTGTTGAAGAATTTAACCATTAAGCAATCAGGATATGTGTACTGTGGTTATTCCTTTTGAGCTCAAAGTAAGGTACTAGTAATTATTTGTTTTAGGTTGGGTCTTGTGCCAGGTGCTAGGAATACAACAATAAGTGAAAAAAGCACCCTAATCTCAGGGGACTTGCAGGTTATTTGGTGACAGGGAGAAGAGAGTAGATAGAAAACAATGAATACTGTGATAAAGCCACTGGATTTGTAGAGTACTTTGCACTGAAGAAGGTTTAACAATGACTCACGAAAACAATTGAAAAGGCTTTGGAGGAGGACGAAAGTTTGAAGGAAAAAAAATGAGTTCTTGAGCCACATGATAAAGAAGAATGAGGGAAGGTACAGTGAGAATAGCATGTGAAAAAGCACAATGCATCTGGGAATAAAGAAGGAAGTTTTCACGGACCTTGATTATATTTCGAGAATCATAGAATATGCATATGAAAGTAGTATATTATGACCAGACCATGACATTCTTTGTTCTGCTAAGAAATGTGAAGCATATTCTTTAGACCAGTGTTTCTTCAAACATTTTGTGCAGTAAAAAACCCATTTTATGTTGTAACTCAGTGTACCATTTTTGGGAGAGACCATCCTCCTTGGGCCTTGCACTCCTACATGTCTTGTTGGGTGTGCCAACATTGCAAGGGCATAGCAGCTCTTACTCAGGCCACTTTTTATTGTCATGCAGCTAGTAACCTTGAAAGATGAGGTGACATCTCTTTGACTAAGAGTAGGTTACCTTGCTTGCTTACTTATTACTGTTTGGTATTCTTTTGGAAAGTTCCTGTTCAATTTTTTTACATGTTTATAGGAATTATTTACATATTCTGGATATGAGCTCTTTTCATAGAGGATGCAAATATTATCTCCATCTTTATAGCTTGCCTTTTATTATCTTAATGGTGTCTTTTGATGAATATGTTTTTAATTTTAATATAGTCCAATTTATCAATCTTTTTGTTTCATGTGTGTCTTGTGTCTTTTGAATAATTCTTTCTCTCCCTTAAGATCATGAAGATAATCTCTACCACTTTAAAAAGTTTTCTAATTTGCTTTCTCATTTGTATCTGTAATCCATTTGAAATTTATTTTTCTGCCTGAGTGAGGTAAAGTCTAATTTCATTCTTTTCCCATATGGATATGCTTTTCATCCTTCATCACTTATGGGAATGCCTGTTATTTCCCACTGTTATACAGTGCCAATTTGTCATTAATTAATTTTCCAAAAATGCATGGATCTGTTTCTAGTCTCCCTGTTACGTTCCATTGCTTTATTTGGCTCTCCCTACATCAATACGAGATTTTCCTAATTATTGTAGCTTTACATTGTTCTGGTATCCAGTGGAGCAAATCATCCTACTTGAAGAGTCAGACTCCATGCCAAAAAGTCCGTACACCTCATGAAGGAAAGCTACGCTCCCCATGCCAGACTTGGGGCACAGCCAATGCATTGCAGTCTCTGAAGAAAGCTGCAGTCAAGGACCCAGACCTCCGGCCCAGCCATGCTGTTAGGCATATCTGCATACCTAGTCCAAGCACCTCTATTTGGAGGTCTCTTTATTGGTGGCCTCCTCTAAACAATTCTGAGACCTTTTTACTGGGATCAGGAACCTTGATGCCACTTGTCTTCACTTTCAATATTTAGTACTTTTCCACTCCTAGCAATTTTCCCTCTTTCTCCTACCAGCCCTTAGGCCCATAAAATGGATGGAGCCTTTTATTCAGGTTTGTCTTAGTAGTGAGATGATCCCCATACTTTGCTGATTCTTTTGACGCTTGCTTGACTCTGTTCCATGGGTAAGAATGTAACACTGCAGGAGCCAGCACATTTTCCTGCTGAGCCTCTTGCTAATGCTACTGCTGATCGAATGCTACTGCTGATCGAAGGCTTGACTGATACCTTACCGTTTTGGCATGTTTTAACTGACCACCACAACACCTGACAGCTCACTTCTTTCTGCATCAGCTTAGTTCTTAACACCACCTTCTTCTCCTACTTCATAAGTGCCTTGACTGTTCTGGCTCTTTGCGTTTACATATAAATTTTACGATCAGCTGTCAAATTTGACCCACTCCCTTCTAAAAAATTATTGGGATTTTGATTGAGAGTGTATTGAATCTATAGATTAATGGGGAGAATCAACATTCTTGCATGAATTTTCTAATTCATGAACATGGTATAGCATTCCATTTCTTTAGGGTCTTAATTTTTCCCAATAATATTTTATGGTTTTCTGTGTTGGTCTTAATGATCTTTATTAGATTTATCTCTAGACATTTGCATTGCTTCCATGTAATTGTTAGTAGTGTCATTTTAAAAAATTTCTGTTTACAGAGACTTAGCATTGATTTTTATATATTGACTTTGTAGCCAGCATTCTAACAACATATAGATATTTTTGGTCTTTACATATACCATTTGCAAATAATGACAGTTGTATTTCTTCCTTTCAAATCTTTATACTTTTTTTCCCCCTTATTACATTAGTATGACCTCTACTACCATGATAAAAAGAAGTAGTAATAGCTGGCGTCTTTGTCTGGAAGGCCTGCTGTGACCTCAACTGTAGGTTCCTTTCTCCAGTGACTCATCTTGAGATTACCCTTCTCTCATACCTCCAACATTTTTGAGACTTGGATATTCCAAGCCTTTGCTAACCATTCCCTTCTTTGGATACACTCAGCAAAAGAGAAATAGAAGGTTGCCAACCTCTTAGACTCAAACGAAATCATTTTCCCATTTGTTACCCTCAGAAATTGGCTCTTCCCATCCACAGGTTCCACATCCATGGATTCAACCATGTATTGTCAGTATTCAGAAATAATAATAATAAAAAAACAAAAATAAATAAATAGTTATCTTGATCCTGATCTTTACAACCTGCCTTGCCTGAAAATTTAACATTTTTCACACTACCTGTGTGCGAGCCAACCAGCACTAGCTGAGAAGGGTTTCACATTTTCTTGACTCTGTTTAACCTGCACAAAAATAAGACTTTAGAACAAGTGTTACTTGGTGGTTGCACAGTTCATTAACATATTTTAGGTTGAGCTCCGTTGGTAGATGAGTTCTAAAATAATACAACATTTTTAAAATATAGTATAGCAACTATTTACATAGCATTTTCATTAAATTAGGTATGATCAGTAACCTTGAGATGATTTAAAAGTATATAGGAGGATGTGTGTAGTTATATGTAAATACCATGTTGTTTTATATAAGGGACTTATGCATGCTGAGGTGTCCTGGAACCAGTCCCCAACAGATACCGAGGAACGACTATATACAGTCAGTTTGCATTACTTACAGTTAGTTGGGTCCTATAATGTTACCACAAACACTGAATTAATGAGTACTGAACTGTTGTTCCTAGAGTTAATGGGGGGTTAAATTCCCATGAGCCTGTGAAAGCAGCTCTTCCTTGGCTGAGCAGGTAGGTGGCTCACACCTGTAATTCCAGCACATTGGGAGGACAGGGCAGGAGGATCACGAGCCCAGAAGTTTGAGACCACCCTAAGCACCATAACAAGACCCTGTCTCTAGAAATAAAAAATAAAAATAAATAAGGAAAGCAGCTCTTCCACATAACCCTTTTCTGTATAATACTACACAGGTGTTTTAAAAATATTCCATAGCCTTCTAATCTTTAAAACCTGTCTTGCCTGAAACTTTAACATTTTCCCTACTATCAATGTGGGAGCCAGCCAGTACTAGCTTAGAAGGGTTTCACATGTTCTTGGTTTTTTTCTTTAATTAGTTGTCATCTCATGAATTCTCAATTTTTTTTTTTTTTTTTTGAGATGGAGTTTCACTCTTGTTGCCCAGGCTAGAGTGCAATGGTGCAATATTGGCTCACCGCCACCTCCGCCTCTCTGGTTCAAGCGATTCTCCTGCCTCAACCTCCTGAGTAGCTGGGATTACAGGCATGTGCCACCATGCCTGGCTTTTTCCTAGCTTCATCTCACACTGTAGATGTGGCTTTTTAGCATTTTCCCTAGTGACTTCATGTACAGATGACCAAATTTTGTCTTCCTTTTTCTGGATGTACTGAATTGTTGAATCATTAACATTGTATTTATAGCCAACAGCACTATCACTCATGCATGAATGAAGCTTATCTAACACCTATTTTCTCTGTAAGGCACATGACAGTCTTGTTGCACTTAGGAACACTAGACAGCACTTTACCACTATATCTGGGTACCATTTTAAACAAAAATTACCCCCAAAATGGGGCACTAGTTATGTCCCAAAAGGAAACTTGATGAGAGCTAAAACGAAGGCAGAGTGTCCCCTTGTTTGAACTCTTCAGATGGTATTAGTTTCATAGGGTTGCCATAGTAGATTACCACAAACTTGGTGGCATGAAACAACAGAAATTTATTTTCACACTGCTCTGGAGGCCAAAAGTCCAAATTAAGTTGTTGGCAGGGCTGCACTCCATCTGAAAGCTCTAGGGTACTTCCTGGCCTCTTCCAGATTCTAGGAACCCTAGGCTTGTAGCCACATCACTCAAATCTCAGCCTTTGTATTCGCACAGCTTTTGTCTACTCTGTCTTCTCCTTTCCTATCTCTTATAGGGATCCTTGTCACTGGATTTAGGGCCCACCTGGATATTCCAGGCTGATCTTATCTTGAGATCATAAACTTAGTAATTATCTGCCAAGACCCTTTTTTCAAATAAGGTCACATTCACAGATTCCAGGGGTTAGGACATAGACATTACTTTTTGGGGGCTACCACTCAACCTACTGCAGATGATAAATTTTTCTCTTCTCAGAAATAATTAACATACTTGAGCACTGAAGTGGAAGTTTTCTGGCAATTAGCAAAAGGGAAAATAGGTTGTTTTATATTGTTTTTTATTTGCCTAACAAAAGAAAGCAACTGTCTTTGACTGCAGAGGTAAACTTTTTCCTGGAACTAAATTCAAATAAACATATTGCTTGAATCCCCGTGTAAAATATATTAAATAATAGATATTGTCTTCAACTATAGTTTTTAAAAGAGAAAAAATGGGTCATAGTGAACCCTAAAACAATCCCACAAAATCTTGTGTTAACTTCTATTAAATTACAACACACCTACAATATACAAATCATAAGCATACAATTTTATCACTTAAACTAAGTGAACACACTTGTGTAGCCCACACCCACGTCAAGAAATAATATTTTCAGCCTTCCAGGAGCCTTTATCCCCATGATTCCTTGTAACACCATGATGAATTATGCCTATTTTTGAACTTTGTGTATACCACGTAACTCCTTTGTGGCTGACTTGTTTCTTTTGATATTGTGAGATGGATCCATGCTATTGAATATAATTTTAGTTCATTCTCCCATGAAATTTCTAACTTAGTGAAGCATTTCTACATGATGCTAAGAGTATGTTCAGGGATTTGCTTTATATAATCTTGATTTTGATAATCAAAAGGGTTCAACTTCAAGAATCTAAATGCATGGAAAGTTAAATGATTATCAAGTAGTGTCTCTCAGATTTCACATACATTAAGCAAGTATTGGCTTAAGATTCATGATTGAATTCTGTGACAAGTATCTGATCACATATTCTTTATAGCTACCTCAGATTCTTTTTGTGATGATTTAGGGGATGGATGTGTGAATAGATAGCTAAACTTTATTCTTGCCCAGCTATAAAGCCAACCCACTTCAGCATGAGCATGAGTAGTAGACGAATTTCCAAGTAAAGACAATTTGTTCCTCAGGAAAAAACTCTGGATCTTCTACATCACAGTTTGGGTGCTTAGTTGGGATTCCAAACTTCTTTATCAAAAAGTAGGAAAGCTTCAACCTGGAAGATGTTTAGAACAAGTTGCACAGTTCATTAAAACATTTTAGGTTGAGCTCCATTGATGTCTGATTTCTAAACAAACATATTTGCATTTCTGTAACTACTTCCAATTTTCCCCTTCTTTCACCTCCCATAGCACATTGTTTCTTTCTTAGAACATTCATCTTCTCTTTTGCTTTGTTTGTTTGTTTGTTTTTTTTTTTTTGTTTTGAGCCAGTTTCTCACTCTTTTGCTTAGCCTGGGATGCAGTGGCACAATGTCAACTCAAGGCAACTTCCAATTCCCAGTTTCAAGCGATTCTCATACCTCGGCCTCTTCAGTAGCTGGGACTATAGGCATGCGCCACCTTGCCTAGCTCATTTTTGTACTTTCAATAGAGATGGTTTTACCATGTTGCCTGGGCTGGTCTCAAACTTCTGAGCTCAGCTAATCCACCTGCCATGGTCTGCCAAAGTGCTAGGATTACAGACGTGAACCACTGCACCCGGCCCTGTTTTACTTTGTATCTGTCTCTCTTGTCCTGCTCCTTTGATTGTGAGTTTTTTGACTGCAGGGATTATTATTATTATTATTATTCTTTATGGATTCTTTGCAGCCCTTAGTATGGCTTGAGATTGTACAAGCCATCTTGGGCTAATTAGGATCAATTAACTTTTTGTCATGTAACCAACAACCTCCCAAATCTCAGTGGCTTGCAATAACAAAGGTTTATTCTTACTGCACATCAGTTATGAGTCAGTTGCAGCTGTGCAATACATTCTCTCTGTTCTACGATCCAGGCTAGAGGGGCAGGCCTACCTTGAATGTGTTGCTCTTACAGCAATAGAAAAAACAGTTGTAGGACTATGTGATGGATTTAAATTAGCTACTCTGGAGGAGCATATGTAACTTCCACTTCGTTAGCTAAAACAACTCAAATTACCAAGCCTAGTATCTGTGGGGTGGGGAAAATAATCCTTACAAAGAAGTCAGTGTGTAATAACAATAATCTATTATTGAGATAGCGTATCTACCCTGATAGCCAATATTTATGGTATGCTTTCTATACCAGGGCTTTTCCTGAATGCCTATATATAAATTTTTTCTCAATACATAACAATGCTATGAGACAGATACTTCTATATTCCCATTTTACAACTGAAGAAGTTGAAGAACAGAGACATTGAATATCCTGTCCATTAGGAAATGGTAGAGCCAGGAATTGAAACCGGAAGTCTGACTTCACAATCTTTTAACCACAGTGCTGTATTATGAGAGTTTTAATCTGAAGGTTTATGTCTATGTACCATGTTGGGCTTTAAAGAGTCATGAAGTGTGCTAGTAAAAACTCTAAAAGTGAGATTCAGGAGCCCTTGGTCTCATCCAGTCGTTACCTCTGAGTAACCATATTACCTAGGCTCATGCCCCATACCTGGGCCTCAATTTCTATATCCTTAAAAATGAGGTAAATAGACCAGATATTCTCTGATACCCCGTCAGCTTTGAATTTCTTATCCTTTCTCCAAGTACCTAGTAAAATACATTGTTGGTGTTGATATGACCTCTTTCATCTTCTGCTTTCTATGTTATTATCTTCATAGTAGATCTTGTATCAGTATTGAATCTCCCCAATCCTCTTACTTCTATTTTACTTCTCCTGTTTTACTTTAACGATACTACTACTACTACTACTACTATCTACCATTTATTGAGACCTGCTGTTTCAGAACAGGAAAATAAACCCAAAGAAAGCTGAAGAAAGAAAGTACTAAAGATAAGAGCAGAAATCAATGAAAAAGCAAACATATATCCTTACTTAGAGCCTTCATATATAAAGAGTGTGTTTTAGGTAGGTTCTCTCTGTAGGCTACTCATATATGTTACATTAGAATTCCCATTTCTGTCTTCAGGAAAAAGGTGCTAATTGCATAATCAACCTGTTCTTTCAGATGGTGACTCCTGGCCTTAAACAGGAGTCTGTTTCAAAGCAAGACTTTTCCAGAAGAAGTCCAACACAGAGTGATGTCCAGGGGACTAAATAGAAACATTTATTAGGGACCCAACACTGAACAAGTTCATGGGCTTCTGAATAGTTTTCCCAAGTGAGGGGAGATCCCCTTTGAGGAAGCACAACAGACATTGCCTAAAGCTAAGGAGAGTATCACTGATAAAGGAACCTGAGACACCTGGGAGAATTTGCTCTGAAATTCAGTCCTGCCAATGCTCTGAGAGTAGGAAACCCTCCTTTCAGTTTGCACATGATTTTCAACCTCAGCAACTGTAATAAAACAAGCAGGCTCTCAATGTAAAGTTAGTGGGAAAGTCATTTTTCTGAAAATATCCCTCCTATTTAGAAAAGCCTTAAAACACCAGCAGCCCTGACTTAAACACCAGCATGTCCAAACTGGAGGAAAGCCCTATGTTTATCCTCAACATGGAAGGACCTTCAGTGTAAACCCAAGTTCCATGAAACAACAGAGAAGCCATCCTGAAGAGGGCTTGCATGAGAGTAAAGAATGTGGCAAAATCTTAAGACACTGGATCTTGTCAGACATCAGAGAGCTCTTATGGATATCTTCAATGTGGAAGGCCTTCTGTGTGAACTCAGTATTATTGAACATAAGTAAATTCATTTTGGACAAGAGCCTTATCTATATTCGTGGGTGTAGCAAAGCCTCAAAGTGCTGTGACAGCCTTATTAAACATCAGAGAATCTGCACTGGAGAAAAACCCCATTGGTCTGAAGAAGATAGTAAAAGGTTCATTGTGGTTCAGCTCTGGTCACCCACCGGAGAATCCACACTGGAGAGCAGCACCATTATGAATGTAGTGTGTGAGGGAAGGCCTTTCTTTGGAAGCTAGCACTTTCCAATCATTAGAATACCCATGCTGAAGTGAAAATTTATAAATGTAAAAATGTAAAAAAACTCAATCGTATACATCAGAAAATCCACACTGGAACAAATCTGTATGCATACCACCATAGGGAAGCTAACCATATTAGCTCATTGCTTAAAGGGCATCAAGATTCCCATAGAGGGAAAAGCTCTTTGTAAATTATGTGGGAAAACCTTCAGTCAAAGCTCAGATCTTATCCAGCATCAGAGTCCACACTAGATAGAAGCTTTATGACTTGGACAAATGTAAGAAAACATTTCGATGAACTCATCCTTTACTAAGCAACAAAGGATACACAACAAAAATGGACCTCAATAATCAAATATGTGGTAGAGAGATAGTAATTTTTCAATGTCATCTGTCATGATTAAGGAAAAGACCATTAAATAGAAATGGTGGCAGTAAAAAAAGTAGACCAAATGCATATTATCACTTTGACATTATTTTATGGAATTAAAGACAATTGTTATTAGAAAAAGACTGGCATGTCACTTCATGGGCAGAGTTGAGGAATTAATCTGTGACCAATCTCTATGGATATTTAACTGTCTTTGATACTATTAACTTTTTATTTTCTGTAGTAGAGGTAGAGAGTAGAGGGTAAGTCTTTATAACTAATCACATAACTATAACCTGGATAATCCAAACATTATTGACTATATTGTTGTTTGCTTGGAATTAATAATGCTCACTAAAATTTTTCTAAGAATGATTTTGACATTTATTCCTGGGACCCAATAAGTGTATCACTTCTTCCAGACTTACTCCCTTTTGTTTTTTATGATGTTAGTCTCAGAAATGCTGCAAATAAATATGTGTGTTTTGGCAAATATTTCCCAAAATTTCCTATTCCTTTGTTTAAAAAAAAGGCGTAGAAATGTGCATAGACTGTGTGAACTTGCAGTATGATGAACAACAGACCTTATTGCCTTGTTCATCTTTGTGTCTCTAATATACAGAATAATGACTGATACAGAAAAGGCCCTCAAAACATGCTTGTTGATTGACTACTCCAAGGGTTCTGTTTATGGGTTGGTCTCAATCCAGCCTACAGAGGGGCCTCTAATTATGTTTGCCATAGGATTCTACCCTCTTCCCAGACCTGATCAATGAATAACTTCGGGTACTCAGTGTGGACTGATTATGAACTCACTTCCTGGCACATCATGATCATTGGTCTGTGTGAGGCCTTGCTTTCATTCTTACATACTTTTTCTCCTTACTTTCATCCCAGTCGTGTTTCTCCCATCTTTAAATACTTGATTTACAAAACTGGTCTTGTGTTAATATGTCTCATTTTATGCCATTCTGCTTTTTGAGGTTTATTCATGTTAATATATGAAAGTCTAGTTCACCCCCTTAACTGCTGTGCAATGCTTAGTCATTGATTCATTCCTCTAATGAAGGTTATTTTAAACAACTCTTTATAATAAACAGTCTTGCTCTGAACACTTTTGGGAGTGTTTTTCTGGAGAACATACCCAGGAGTCAAATTGCTGGGTCACAAGTATGCACCGTGTCAATATCACTAGCAAGTAATGGTTTCTGTTCTTTGTGAACTAAGAGACCTGTCTGGCAGCTTAGCCTGATCGTGATAGCCCCTTTTCTGCATGAATTTCTGAGAGCAACTGACAACTAAACCAGGCAGGCATATTCTCATCTGCTAGCAGCCTGGAGTGAGATGAATCTCCAACATAAAAGAATGAGAAAACCTCAACCTCAGAAATAATGCCTGACTTTTCAGGGTCTGGTGATGCAAACTGATTATACTACTTAAACTACAATGTAAACTAAGAAGGCATATATCAGACTATGCTATGAGCAAAGGGAAAATAAAATATTATTCCTTTTTACCTAAGAGCATCATCTCAGAAAGGGAGTACAGCCATTGCAAAGATGCTGACATTGGAGAAACAGCAAGGCCAGTGAGACAGTAGTAGGAAATGAGGTCAGAGAGACAGGGGAGAGGGCCTGTAGAAATAGACTTGTAAGCAGGCTAGGCATGGTGGCTCACACCTATAATCCCAACACTTTGGGAGGCCGAGGTGAACAGATCACTGGAGGTCAGGAGTTCGAGATCAGCCTGGCCAACGGGGTGAAATCCTGTCTCTACTAAAAATACAAAAATAAGTCCGGCGTGGTGGTGCACGTCTGTAGTCCCAGCTACTCAGGAGGCAAGAGAATCACTTGAACCAGGAGGTGGAGGTTGCAGTGAGACAAGATAATGCCATTGCACACCACCCTGGGTGACAGAGTGAGACTCAGCCTGAAAAAATAAAAAAAAAAAGGAAAAGAAAAAGAAATAGACCTGTAAGCCAGTTTATGGACTTTCGAATTTTATCCCAAGTGAATTGAAAGTTATTACAGGATTGTAAGGAAAGATATGACATGTCAGTTTTTAAAAAGTCAAAACTTATAATAGACTATATGGGGCCAGGGTGAGAGCTGGGAGAACAGTTAGGAGCTATTTAGGCTTTCTTTAGTTTTTATTTGCATTAATGAATTAAAGCTAATCCAGAAAGGAAATGAGAATGGCTTAGATAAAGGTAGCAGAGGTGGCGAGATGTGATCAGATTCTAGATATACATTGAAGGCAGTGCCAAGAAGATTTTGTTGATGGATTAGACATAGAGCTACAGAGAACGAGAAGAGGCAAGAATGTCTCTTAAGGCCCAGCTTGGTAGCTCATGCCTGTGATCCCAGCACCTTCGAAGGCTGAGGCAGGCAGATAGCTCAAGCTCCAGAGTTCAAGACCAGTCTGGGCAACATGGTGAAACCCCGTCTCTGCAAAGAACAACAACAACAACAAAAAATTAGGTGTGGAGGCATGCACCTGTAGTCCCAGCTCCTCACAAGGCTGAGGGAAGGATCACCTGAGCCCAGGGAGGTCAAGGCTGCAGCAAGCCATGATCTGGTGACTGTACTCCAGCCTGGGTGACAGAGCAAGACCCTGTCTCAAAATTATTTTCTTTTGACTCATTTTTTATTTAGAATCTTAATGTTTTGGCACTGAGCAACTGAAAGAATGAAAGAATGGAGTTACTTTAACAGTGATGGGAGAATGCAGTTGGAGCAGGGATTTTTTCTATTTTTTTTTTTTTTTTATTTTTATTGAACATGTTAAGTCTGGGATATCTGTTAGTACCTCACACAAAGTTTGACATTTAAGAAAAAAGGGGCATTCTTGAGACAGCTTCTGCCCCTCAGTCCAGAAGCATTCCCCAGCTACACCTGTCAGTCCCGGTGAAAGTTTTAATTACAGGCAATCCCCTTTTCTCTTCACCCCAGACACTGCTAAAGACCAAGAGTTAAGAAAGCAATATTTTTCTCAACTGGATTTTTATTTTTATTTTTTTTAAGACAAGGTCTCTCTCACCTAGGCTGTAGTGCAGTGGTGCGATCTCAGCTCACTGCAGCCTTGACCTCCCAACTCAAGTCATCCTCCAGCCTCAGACTTCCGAATAGGATAACAGGCGCACACCACCATGCCTGGCTAATTTTTGTATTTTTTGTAGAGATGGGGCTTTGCCATGTTGCCCAGACTGGTCTTGGACTCCTGAGTTCAAGCTGTCCTCCCACCTTGGCCTCCCAAGGTGATTACAGGCAATTGCAGACCGGGATTACAGGCATGAGCCACTGCACCCGGCCCTCACTGGGATTTTTTAAAGGATTTAGGCTTAAAACGCTGAAGGACATTCTGAAATTATCTGGTCTAAAATTAGAGAATTTTTTCAAAATTGATAGTTTCTCAGGAAGAATTGCTTATAATATATTCTTTTTTAAATAACTTTTAATCAAATAAGTTAAATGTAAATGTTTCCTTAAGTTAGAATGTCAAAATAATTCATAGGAATTGGAGCTGAAATCACTTTTCTAATTACGTCTACCCTGCAAAAACATATGACCAGAATTCTGATTCTGATAATAGCAGACAAGGTACTATGAACCAACTCTTCCACTGAGGAGAAGTGGAAAAGCTGGGAAGAATGCTTTAAAAAAAAATCTACCTAATGGCATTAGAAAACTAATTAGAGAGTGAAAGATTGCTAGATTAGAGGAGCATGGAGATAGACGGAGATGAGCCCTGTCCTTGGGGCCATTGTTTTTCTAGGTATCTTCTGATTCTAGGAGGGGCACCTGAGAAAGTGAGTCAAATGTTTGATAAGTTCACAAAAGAAAAAGACACCAAAGTTGAATTCTGGGAACTTCCAAGTTGCGGTTTGGGGAAAGACAGGACTGACTAACTTCCTCACTGATGATGTGGGACCCCCAAAGGATAAGTAAGGGTGAACCAGACAGGCAGGCCTTCCCAGGACTGTAGCTCAAATTTGAATATTCTTCTGCAGTTGAATTTCAGTGATTCCATAATGCTATAGCTTCCTGGAAATCCTCTCTATGAGGAAATATTATCATAGCTCTCAAATTATTTCTCAAACAATTTTGCAAAACATTTTAAAAGCTAGGCATATGAGAAGAAAAAATGACACAAAGGAAAACCCAACAGAAGCAACAGATAATAGAAATACATTGAAGAGGAATATAGAATTGCAGTTATCATACAAGATTTTTAAATAACTATGTATACAGTGTTCAAATATAAGTGACAGGATTAAGAAGTTTAACAGGTCAGGCGCAGTGGTTCACACCTGCAATCCCAGCACTTTCGGAGGCCAAGGCGGGTGGATCACGAGGTCAGGAGATCAAGACCATCCTGACCAACAAGGTGAAACCTCTCCTCTACTAAAATACAAAAAATTAGCCGGGCATGGTGGCACACACCTGCAATCCCAGCTACTCGGGAGGCTGAGGCAGGGGAATCGCTTGAACCTGGGAGGCAGAGGTCATGCCACTGCACTCCAGCCTGGTGACAGAGTGAGACTCCGTCTCAACAACAAAAAAAAAAGTTTAACAAAATGCCGGGGGGAGGGGGAGGCAGGCAGGCAAGGGGGGCAGTTGGGGGCGGACAATGAAATGGAAATCCTGAAATTGGAAAACAACTGAAATAGTAGTGGATGGATATAGCATCAGATGAAACAGCTGAAGACAATAGTTTAGAAAAAAATATCCAGAATGAGGCACAAGGGGACAAAGTATGGGCTATATAGGAAAAGGGTAAGACACAGAGAATATAGATCCAAAATATTTGTCATTAGGATTGCAGGAGAAATGAGAGGAAATGAGACAGACACCATATTTGCAGAGAGAATAGGTGAGAACTTCCTAAGATTTATGAAGGGTATCAAGCACAGATTCAGGGACCATAAGAACCATATGAACCCCAAATAAGATAAATGAAAAAAATTATTTAGATATATCATAGTAAAACTACTAAAAATTAAAGACAGAAATATCTTGTTTTTTTCTTTGAGACAGGGTCTTGCTCTGTTGCCCAGGCTGGAGTGCAGTGGTGCAATCTCTGCACCCTTTACCTCCCAGGCTCAAGCAATTATCTCCTCAGCCTCTTGAGTAGGTGGGACTATAGGTGCACACCACCATGCTTGACTAATTTTTGTATTTTTTGTAAAGACAGCATTTTGCCATGTTGGCCAGGCTGGTCTTGAACTCCTGAGCTCAAGCGATTTGCCCACCTCGGCCTCCCAAAGTGCTGGGATTGCAGACGTGAGCCACTGCACCCAGCAGAAGTATTTTAAAAGCAAGAAAAAAAAGTACCTTAAAAGAAGCAACAATTAGATTGGCAGCTAAATAAAAAAAAGTCAGTGCCAAAGACACTGAAATTTGTGGAAAGTAACTGCCAACACAGAATTCTGTACTAAGCAAAACATTTTAAGAACAAAAGTAAAGACATTTTCAGATAAATAGAAGCTGAGATAAATCAACATCTATAGGTCCTCAAAACACTCAAGACAAAGCTGGAAACGGTACATATTCCCACCAGCAAGATGGAAGAATCTCCTAATTCACAAAGCACTGGGTAAAGCACTTGGAAGGGGTCTGCCTCAACAGTGAGTAATAGGTAGCTATATTAGTTTCCTATTGCTGCTACAACAGATGACCACAAGCTGTCACTTAACACAAGTGTATTATCATACAGTCCTGGAAATCAAAAGTCCAAAATGAGTATTACTGGGCTAAAATCTCTTTTTTCCAGAGCAGAAGAACTTGAGGGGTAAAATCAAGATGTCAGCAGAGATGCATTCATTTAGGGGACTTAATGAGGAGAGTCTGGTTTATTGTCTTTTCCAGGTTCTAGAGGTTGTTCACATCCCTTGGCCCTATTTTTCCATCTTCAAAGCCAACATTGAGTTGAGTCTTCCTCATGTCATATCATTCCAAGCTCTCTTTGGACTCCCCCTTCTACTTTTTTAAGGATACTTGTAATTACATTGGGCCTACACAGATAATACAGGATAATCTCCCTATTTTAAGGTCAGGTGATAGCGAACCTTAAACTTCCCTCTTGCCACATAACATCATATTCACAGATCCTAGAGATTAGCGCATAGACATCTTTGGGTAGGTGGGGAAATTTCTGCCTACTACATTTCCCTAGGCTAAAAATGTGGTTTCTGGTGAGGGTTGCCTTCTTGCTGTATACTCACGTGGCAAAAAGAGTGAGAAAGCTCTTAGGTGTCTCTTAATATAAGGGTACTTATAATCCCATTATAAGTGCCCCACCATCATGACCTCATCTAACCCTAGTTACCTCCCAAAGGCCCCATCCCCAAATGCCACCCCAGTGGAGGTTAGGGCTTCAATATGTGAATGGGAGCAGGGGACAAAAACATTCAGTCCATAACAGCATGTAATGGAAATGCCATAAGGAGAAGAGAAAAAGGAACAGAAGAAATATTTGAAGCAATGATGACTGAGTTTTTTCCAAAGTTAATCATAAACACCAAGCTACAAATCTAGGAAGCCCAAGAGAATGTGAAGCAGAATAAACAGAACATCTACACCTAGGCATATCATACTCAAACTGCAGAAAACCAAAGAAATAAAATCATAAGCTAGAGGAAAATTTACTTCACCTATATGGAAGCCAGAATAAGAATTACATTGGCCTTCTCTTCAGAAAGCATGCAAGCAAGAAGAGAGTAGAGTGAAATATGTAAAATGTTGAAAAAAATCTCACCAACCTAGAATTCTATATTCAGCAAAATTATCCTTCAAAAATGAAGGAAAAAACAAAAGATTTCCTCAGACAAAAAGTGGGAGAATTTGTCGCCCATACACATCATTTGCAAAAAAATAGTTCTTTAGAAAGGAGCATAATGATATAGGTCAGAAACTGTAATGTGCATTGAAAAAAAAAAAAAAAAAAAAGAGCCAGCCAGGTGCAGTGGCTCATGCCTGTAATCCCAGCACTTTGGTAGGCCAAGGCAGGCAGATCGCCTGAGGTCGGGAGTTCGAGACCAGCCTGACCAACATGAAGAAACCCCATCTCTTAAAAATACAAAATTTGCCAGGGATGGTAGTGCATGCCTGTAATCCCAGCACTCTGGGAGACCAAGGCGGGTGGATCACAAGGTCAGGAGATCAAGACCATCTGGCTAGCACAGTGAAACCCTGTCTCTACTAAAAATACAAAAATTAGGCAGGCATGGTGGTGGGCACCTGTAGTCCCAGCTGCTCAGGAGGCTGAGGCAGGAGAATGGCCTGAACTCGGGAGGTGGAGCTTGCAGTGAGCGGAGATTGCGCCACTGCACTCCAGCCTGAGCGACAGAGCGAGACTCCATCTCAAAAAATAAAAATAAAAATAAAGAAAATAAAGCATTATATTCTACCACCCAGAGATTATGATTGATGCCTTTTATATCTGTACATCTTTTTCCATGTTTATATATGTGTGTGTGTGTGTATATGTATACACACATATACCTTTTACAAAAATCTGATTATATTATGTATGGTATTTTATAACCGATTCTCTTCAGTTTATAATCTCCTTTCCCTGTCATTACATTTTAATGTTACCTAAATTCAGCCCAAATTCAAATTAGCCCAGTTTTTCCATAATGTCTTTAACATTGATTTGCCCAAACCAGAGCTACATGATACCTATGGCTGTTATGCCTCTTAATTTTTTATTCTAGAGCAGTCCTACTGTCTCTTGCCTGCCCCCCTCCCCCCCATTAAACAGTCTTTTCGATGAGTCCAGGCTAGTTGTCTCACCCTCTGAAATTTTGATTGTTTCTTCATTATGTCACTTTCTTTGATACCCACATTCCCTATATTTCCTATAAACTGCAAGTTAGATCAAAAGGCTTGAAGGATTCAAGTTAAATGTTTGGGGATAAAATTAATATTAGGTGATAGGAGACACTGATATCTGGGTGACCCACTATTAAATCACTTTCTTAGTATGACGAGAGTCTGATCCCTCCATTGAACAGCTAATTTTTCACCTTGTTACTAACTTTGTGGTGTCACTTTGGCACTATGTGAATGGCCAGTTTCTCATCAACAAAATACATAATGTTGGATAATCTTTTTATGGGTCAGTCATTTTATCAAGGGTGACAGAATGATTTTATAATTATTTCATTCCTTCTACATTATTAACTGACATTTTTATTTATAGTAGAGTTTTCCCTCATCAAATATGTCAGTTTGGTCACTTCCTACTAGGAAGTTATGATTAGTACTTAGTTTTTTTTCCCTTTATTTACCAATGTTTAAGTCCAAGGAGTGGTTTAATAGGCACTTCAAATTGTGACATGAGATTTTAGGACTTTCTCTATGTTAGTATCGTAATAGAGTTACAGATTTTCATTGAATCAGGGTTTTAATCCACCATAGTCATTACATTTTTTAATGCTCAAATTGACACATCTTTGGCTTGTGTAGACATCTTAAGTTTTGCGTCTACATCTGTTTGCCATGACCCTACTAATTTTTGAATGCTTGCTTTCTGAGCAAAATTAATTGTTCCAGGCTCACTTTGTACCTCCCCTGTTCTCAGATCTGGTCTCGAGCATTTCTGAAGGAGCTTTGGTTCTTTTTAATGGAGACTAGTACTGGAAAACAAAATCTGGGTGCTAGGGGTGTCCTTATCACTAGGGTAACACTGCTTTTAGGACATTTCCTGGACAGAGCTCAATGGACATTTCTTTTCTAAAAATTCATGAGTTCCTATTGATGTATTCAATTCAGTTTTAACATGATAGCATTTATTTTTAATATTTAATTTGTTTCTGCATTTATTTTGGTTAATTCCTTCCATGTGTTCTCCTTTGGTTCATTTATTTATTTACATATTTTAAGTTGTAGTAGATTGTATCAGAAGTGATTCCAGGAAGCACAAGGAGGGATTATTGAAACAGGAAAGGGAAAAAAGTCAACAAAGTGTGCATTAATGAGCAGGCTATCTTGGATTATTCTGTTGTGTGTTTTTTTCCTAACTTTTAAGCTGGGTTGGTTTTATTCTCCCTCTGTTTCCACTCTCCCTCTATTACTGATTTATATGGTGCTATGAATATTTCCTTGAACACTGATTTAGATGAATCTCAAATGTTTTAAATGTAGTATTTTTATTATTTTCTAGAAAATATGAAATTTATATTTGTATTTTGCTTTCGAACCAGTAATTGGTTGAAAATTTTGAAATTTTTAAATGGAAGTACTTGTTTGTTTTCTGACTGTGTTATTAATTTTAGATTTGTTGCATTGTTATCTGAGAATATTTATGTTCTTGGTACCTTTTAGAATTTATTGTGGTTTTTTTGTGGCCAAATAAGTAATCAGTTTTCATTAATGTTCACTGTATACCTGAAAAAGATAATTCTCTATTTTTAGGGTATAGAGCTTGACATATGTAAATATTCCATGAGATTTAATTTATTGATTTCATTCACTTTTGTTCATTTGGTGTTTTTTTAGGCGGAGGACAAAGTCTATGTTTTTTTATCTCCTATAAATTTTGCTTTAAGAAAGTTACTCCTGTTATTTTCTGCATAATTATTCATATCTGTTCCATCATCATTTAAACTGTATTCTTTAACATTATAAAGTACTCTTCTTTGTCTCACTTTATTCTTTGGTCTTTTTCTGAAATTTAGATTTTGATGAATTCTTTCTTTTTATTTGTATTTGCTTAATTTACCCTTGTTCATTCTTTATTTGCAACTTTTCTCAATCATTTTATTTTAGTTATATCTCTTACATACATAATAAAATTGGGTTTTGTTCTGATCAAATCTAATTTGATCTAACAGGTAGATTAAGCCTATTTGCATTTATTGATATGACAGCTATGTTTGATCTTAATATAATTTTCTTCTACTTTCTGTTTATATGTCATACACATGCAAATATATAAACATAAGTATAAATGTATATACACACACATAGATATGTATTGTGTGTATGTATACATGCATATACATATATATGCCCCAGCATCAGGGGCTTCACAGCAAGAAAAAAACTCATAAATGTAAAGAGTGTGGGAAAAGCTTCAGTGAAAAGGCAGGACTCTTCCAACATCTTAAAATCCACACTGGAGAAAAGCCCCATCAATGTAGTAAATGTGGCAGATGTTTTAGTTGGAGATCAGTTCTTAAGAAGCATCAAAGTCTCCACACTGGAGATAAACCTTTGAAATGTATGAACTGTGGGAAAGCCTTCTGCCATAGTTCACACCTCATTGAACATCAGCAATTCCACAACAAAGAGAAACCTTATGAATGTAATGAATGTGGGAAAGCCTTCAGGCAGTGTTCACCTCTTATTAAATATCAATGAATTTGGCCGGGCGCCGTGGCTCAAGCCTGTAATCCCAGCACTTTGGGAGGCCGAGACGGGCGGATCACGAGGTCAGGAGATCGAGACCATCCTGGCTAACATGGTGAAACCCCATCTCTACTAAAAAATACAAAAAACTAGCTGGGTGAGGTGGCGGGCGCCTGTAGTCCCAGCTACTCGGCAGGCTGAGGCCGGAGAATGGTGTAAACCCGGGAGGCGGAGTTTGCAGTGAACTGAGATCTGGCCACTGTACTCCAGCCAGGGCAACAGAGCGAGACTCTGTCTCAAAAATAAATAAATAAATAAATAAATAAATAAATAAATAAATAAATAAATATCAATGAATTCACAGTGAAGAAAAGCCCTATGAATGTAAAGTATGTGGAAAAGCCTTCACTCAGTATGCCGGACTTAACCAACACCAGAGAATCCACACTGGAGAGAAATTTTTGAATGTCCTGTATGTGGACGAGCCTTTAGCTGGAGCTCAGAACTAATACATCACAGAATCCACTCAAGGGAAAAATCCTATGAATGCGCTGAGTGTGGAAAAACCTTTAATGTGAGCTCAACCCTGATCATACATCAGAGAAGTCACACTGGGGAAAAGTCCTACAAATGTGATGAGTGTCTGAAGCCTTTAGTCAATGTTCAGGCTTAATAAACACAAGTTAGGAGGCAAGCATGGAAATCCTCCTGAGCCTAGAAAAATATCAATGTGATAAGTGTATAAAGACCTTTACTCGGTCAGCTGGCCTGAGGAACCACAAAAGAATCCACACTGGAGATAAGATATACCAATGTCCTGAGGGTGGAAAGGCCCTCACAAGGGGAGAGGATCTTATAGAACACCAGGGGATTCACAATAAGGTGAAGCCCTATCAGTGTCAAGTGTGTGGCAAAACCCTCAGTCAGAAGACAGGTCTTAGTTATCATCTCAGAATCCCCCCAGGAGAGAAACCTTTTGAGTGTTCTGAATGCGGGCGAGCTTTCTGCTGGAAGTCAGATCTCAACAAACATGAAAGAGTCCACTCTGAGGAAAAACCCTATAAATGTGAAGAGTGAGGGAAAGCCTATAGGCAGAGAGCAACCCTGGTTCAACATCAGAGAAGCCATATTGTGCCAAGACCTGGGAGTGGGGCAAGTGGTGCAAAGCCTGCAGTGGAAGCTCAGCCCTGATTAATCACCAGAGAATCCGCTACAACTGAACACCTTGCCCATGTGTTTGGTGACAACTTCAAATAGTATCCAGGATTTTTTCTTACTGAGATAAACTGTTTCTTGAACTTCATTGTTTAAGAACATCACGGATGCCACATTGAAGACTTTTTATAAAAATCATAAGTACTGTGAAAGTTGAGAATTTAGGAAAATAAACATCAAGGAATTTACCTGCAATTACCTTTTTTAAATGCAATGAAGTATCAGTGCAACAAAAAAGTATACAAGGGCAGTTGTTTAAAAAATATATTTTTCTACTGATTCTGTTTATTTTGTTTTGAAGTCATTTCAATTTCTAACTAACTTTAGCATAGCCTAGTGTTGAAATTACTTGTTTGAGTACCAGTTGAGGACACTGGAATATCTAAGAGCTTGGAATGTGCGAGGTACGTTGTCTCTGTTTCTTTCCTACTTTGGCTACCTGACCAAGCAAGCCACAATCTAGAAGATGGGTTAAAGACCCTTCCACATCTCAACTCCAGAATCATCATTTCCTAGTGAAAAAAGGATGTGTAATATTCTAAGTAGTGTGGAGGACATAGCAATTTTGGCCCCTAGTAACTCAAAATTTAGTGGGGCCATCATGGCTAAAGCCCAGGGGATATATTTTCCATTGTGAACACAGCTCCTTGAGTTCAAATGGAGATGGACAAACCTTTCATTTCAGCATTTTCACCCTCCTACAAATTATATTTCCTCAACTGAAACCCCTTTCAACTTCAGCACTAACTGTCCCTCACTGGTCAAGGATATGAGGGACTTCTTTGCCAAAGCTATTTTCAAACACTGGAAGAATTGGATTTCTTTGTGCTAGTCACAGTGTAACAGCTCTAGACATGACATACTTTTAAGTTTACTCTGCATTGTTAACATTTTATCTAACATTTTCCTTAATCTGCACGGCCAAGAAAATAATAAACCAAGCCCTGATTTGAAGTGTTTGCCAACATCCAGCTTTCTGTGGTGTACAGTACTTGCACCATGGCTGGTTACCAGTGAAATCACTGAAGTCATGGAGTTGAGAAGAGATGTGGGGTAGCACAGGACTATAGATTCTTTCTACTATATAGATATACAGACAACCTCAAGAGCAGAAGTAATAGTAAAATGTAGTAAATTGGGAATTGATATATTTTGAGTATATATTACCTTTTAATAATTAAATTGTAGCTGAGCGTGGTGGTGCACCCCTGTGGTTCCCAGCTACTTGGGAGGCTGAGGTGGGATGATTGTATGGGAGTTCGGGGCTGTAGTGAGCTGTGATCACACCACTGCACTTCAACCTGGGTGACAGAGTGAGACCCTGTCTCAAAAAAATATTAACATTAATAATTTAGTTTTCAGTTTTAATAATGTATTTTTTAATGTCTTACAGAATTCTGGAAAATTTAACACTCAAGCTCTGAGTCTCTTTGGTCAGGCTCCTACCCACCTCTAATTCATGTTGCCTGTATTTGTTCCTTTTTACGGCTGAGTAGCATTCCATTGTGTGGATAAGTTACAATCTGTTCTCCACTGCTATCATTTTGTCATTTCAGTAGTATTATATAAATCATGTAGTATGTAACCTTTTGCGATTGGCTTTTTGCACTCACTGTAATTTGTTAGAGATTTATCCAGGTTGTTGGGTATATCAATAACTTGTTCCTTTTCGATGCAGAGTAGTATTTCATGGTATGTGTGTACTAAAGTTTGTTTAATCATTCATCATTGAAAGACATCTGGATTGTTTGGAGTTTTGGCTATTATGAATAAAGCTGCTGTGAACATTCATGTACAGGTATTTGTGTGAGCATAAGTCATCATTTCTCTGCAATAATGACCAGAAATGCAATTGTCAGGTCATCTGGTATAGTCACATATTTAGTTTTTAGTTTTTTGTTTGTTTGTTTGTTTGTTTTGAGACTCTGTCACCCAGGCTGGAGTGCAGTGACATGATCTCGGTTCACTGCAACCTGCGCTTCCCGGGTTCAAGCAATTCTTCTGCCTCAGCCTCCTGAGAAACTGGGATTACAGGCACCTGCCACCACACCTGGCTAACTTTTGTCTTTTTAGTAGAGATGGGGTTTCACCATGTTGGTCAGGCTAGTCTCAAACTCCTGGCCTCAAGAAATCTGCCCACCTCAACCTTCCAAAGTGCTGGGATTTCAGGTGTGAGTCACTGCACCTGGCCACATGTTCAGTTTTTTTTTTTTAAAGAAACTACCAGACCTTGGCGGGTGCCTATAGTCCCAGCTACTCGGGAGGTTGAGGCAGGAGAATGGTGTGAACCTGGGAGGCAGAGCTTGCAGTGAGCCGAGATCGCACCACTGCACTCTAGCCTGGGTGACACAGCAAGACTCTGTCTGAAAATAATAATAATAATAATAATAATAAATAAATAAAAAGGAAAAAGAAAGAAACTACAAGACTTTTCCAGAGTAGCTCTACTATTTTACACTCCCACTAGCAAAATATAAGTGATCCAATTTCTCTACATTTTTTTCTATCATTTGGTGTTTGTCTCTGTTTTTATCCTAATAGATATTTTGATAGAACAGTTATTTCTTACTATGCTTGTAACTTCCATTTCCCTAATTGTTAATGATGTTGAACATTCTTTGGTAAAATGTCTTTTCATGTCTTTTGCCATGTTCTTATTGCTATCTTACTATTCATTTTTGAGGGTTTTTTATATATTATAGAAACTAGTATCATCAGATATGGGTTTGTAAGTATTTTCTCCCCGTCTACAACTTTATCTTTTTATCCTTCTAAGAGGACCTTTAACAGAGCACAAGTTTTAAATTTTTATCAAGTCCCAGTGGTCAATTCTTCCTTTTATGGATCATGTTGATGGTATCAAGTCTAAGAACTCTTTGCCTAACCCTAGATCCTAAAGATCTTCTATGGCTTTTTTTCATAAAAATGTTATAGTTTTACATTTACTGTTTTTTTCTTTTGGTTTTGTTGAGACAAGGTCTTACTCTGTTGCTCATGTGGGAATACAGTGGCATTATGACAGCTCACTGCAGCCCTGACCTTCTGGGCCCAAACAACCCTTCCCCCTCAGCCTCCCAAATAGCTAGAACTACAGATGTGTGCCACCACAGCTACTGAAACGATCCTCCAGCCTCAGCCTCCTAAACAGCTGGGACTAGAAGTGTGCACCACCATTCCTGGCTAAGTGTTTTAATTTTTTGTAGAGACGGTCTTACTATGAACCTTGACCTAAGTATCATGCCTTATATACAAATTAACAAAAAATGGATCATGGATTTAAAAGTTAAATGTTGGCCAGGCACGGTAGCTCCCACCTGTAACCCCAGCACTTTGGGAGGCTGAGGCAGGAGCCCAGGAGCAACCTGGGCAACATAGAAAGACCCCCATCTCTACAAAAAACAAAAATAGCAACATGTGGTGGTGCATGCCTATAGTCCCAGCTATTCAGGAGGCTGAAGCTGGAGGAGTGCTTAAGCCCAGGACATCAAGGCTGCAGTGAGCTGTGATCACACCACTGCACTCCAGCCTGGGTGACAGTGAAACTCTGTTTTGAAAAAAAGTTAATCATTTTGAGCTCAATTTTCTTGGTATTTATTAGGACATTAAAATTATTTCATATTGGATGAGTTGCGATAGTTGGTGTTTTCAAAGAATTGGTCTATGTTGTTAAATTTATGTGTACAGTCTGGGCGCAGTGGCTCACGCTTATAATCCCAACAACTTGGGAGGCCAAGGCAAGAAGATTGCTTGAGGCTAGAGGTTGGAGACCAGCCTAGGCAACACAGCAAAACCCCCATCCCCACAAAAAAATTTAAAAATTAGCTGGGCATGGTGGTGAACACCTATAGTTATAGCTACTCAGGAGGATGACAAGAGGATTGTTTGAGACTAGGAGTTCTAGTTAGAAGTGAGCTATGATCACATACACCACTGCACTCCAGCCTGGGTAACAGAGCAAGACCTTGTCTCAAAAACAGAATAAATATATATGTGGAGAATTGTCCATAGTATTCCCTATTATCCTTTTGATGTTTGCAGAGTCTGCTGTGTTAGCTCCTGTTTCATTGTAGTTATTGGTCATTTGTGTCCTCCCTAATTTTTTATTTATCAATCTTACTAGAGGTTTTAATTTATTGATCTTTTCAAAAAACGTGCTTTTTGTTTTATTGATTTTGTTATAGTTTTTAAATTTTTCCATTTGAGCTTTGCTCTTATTTTTATTATTTGATTCTTTCTGCTTGCTTTGTGGTGGTTTTCTTCTTCTTTTTCTAGGCTCTTGAAGTGAAAGTTTCAATTATTGATTTGAGACTTTTTCTCTTTTCTAACATATGCACTTAATGCTATAAATTTGCTTCTTCTGCTTTAGCTATGTCCTACAAATATTATTGTTTTACAATTTTCATTTAGTTCAATGTATTTTTTCATTTTCCTTAAGACATCCTCTTTGGTTATTGACTTATTTAGGAATGTATTCAGTTTTCAAGAATTTGGCAGCTGTTCCCTATCTTTCTGTTATAATTCCTAGTTTGGTTTCCTTATGGATGCAGAACGCATTCTAGTTCTTTTAAACTTGTTGAGGTTTGTCTTTTGGCCTAGGATATGGTCCATATTGTTATATATTCTATAGGTACTTAAAAATAAATATGTGTTCTGCTGGTGTTGGGCAGACTGTTTTATAAATGTCTATTGGTTGGCTGATGGTATTGTTCAGTTCTTCTGTATCCTTGATGATTTTCTGTCTAGTTGTCCTATCAATTGTTCTCTAATATAATTGTAGATTTGTCTATCTCTCTTTTCAGTTCTATCAGTTTTTGTTCACATATTTTGCCTACCTATTCTTTGGTACAGATACATTTAGGATTATTACGTCGCATTAGTGAGAATTCACTCTTGTCATTATGTAATGTCCCCTCTGTGACTGGTACTTTTCTTTGTTCTGTAGTCTACTCTATCTCACATTAATGTAGTTGCTCCTCCTTTACTTTAACTGATATTTGCATGGTCTACCCTTTTTCATCCATTTACTTTTTTTTTTTTTTTTTTTTTTTTTTTGAGAGGAAATCTCACTCTGTCACCCAGGCTGGAGTGCAGTGGTGCGATCTTGGCTCACTGCAAAGTCCACCTCCCCGGTTTAAGTGATTCTCCTGCCACAGCCTCCTGAGTAGCTGGGACTACAGGCGCAAGCCACCACACCTGGCTAAATTTTGTATTTTTAGAGGAGACAGGGTTTCACCATGTTGGCCATGCTGGTCTTGAACTCTTGACCTCAGGTGATCCACCCGCCTTGGCCTCCCAAAGTGCTGGGATTACAGGCATGAGCCACTGTGCCTGGCCCCATTTACTTTTTTTTTTTTTTTTTTTTTTTAGATAGAGTCTTGCTCTGTCGCCCAGGCTGGGGTGCAGTAGCATGATCTTGGCTCACTGCAACCTACACCTCCTAGGTTCAAGTGATTCCTCCTGTCTTAGTCTCCTGAGTAGCTGGGATTACAGGTGCCTGCCACCATGCCCGGCTAATTTTTGTATTTTTAGTAGAGATGGGGTTTCACCATGTTGGTCAGGCTGGTCTCAAACTCCTGACTTCAAGTGATCCTCCTGCCTCAACCTCCCAAAGTCCTGGGATTACAGGTGTGAGCCACTGTATCTGGCCTACTTTTAATATACTTACATCATTATATTTGAAGTGAATTTCTTGTAGACAGCATATACTTGGTGCCGTTTTATTTTTTGTTTTTTGTTTGTTCTCTGTGTTGCATTTTCTTTTTTTTTTTTTTTTTTTTTTTCTGCTTTCCTGTGGGTAACTGGGACTTTTTTTTAAAGTCCATTTTTATCTGTATATATATATGTGTGTGTGTGTGTGTGTGTGTGTATCTTTGTATGGCATTTTTAGGGGATTCTCTATATATTGCATTATATGTATATAAGTTGTCACAGTCTACCAGTGTCAAGTTCACATAAAGTATTTCCATACTTACCTTTCCCAACTTATAATTCTTGTAAATACATACTCTACATACATTTAGAATTACTTTAGACAGTGTTGTAGTTTTTGCTACAATCATCAAACACAATTTAGAAAACTCAGGAGGAGAATGAAAGTCTATTACATGTGCCAATTCTTGTTGTTGTTGTTGTTGTTGTTGTTGTTGTTTGCTTTTTAGAGACAAGGTCTCACCCTCTCAGGCCAGAGTGAGGTAGTATGAACATAGCTCACGGCAGCCTCAAGCTCCTAGGCTCAAGCGATCCTCCAGCCTTAGCCTCAGCCTCCCAAGTACCTAGGACTACAGGTGAGTGCCACCACACCCAGTTATTTTTGTTGTCGTTGTTGTATAGATGGGGGTCTCACTATGTTGCTTAGGCTGATCTTGAACTTGTGGCCCCAAGCAATCCTCCTGTCTCAGCCTCCCAAAGCACTGGGATTACAGTGTAGGCCACTGTGCCCAGCCCAATATTTTTGCTTACTGTGTTTGTCTTCTTTTCTGGTGTTACAATGTTCCTTTTTTTTTTTTTTTCTTTTAAATCATTTCCTATTGTTCAGAGAATTTCTATTAGCCATTATTTTATGGTAGCTCTGCTGATAACAAAGTCTGTTTTCCTTCATCTAAAAGTATCTTGATTTCGCCTTCATCTGTAAAGGATATTTTCTCTGGATATAGGATTCTGGACTGACAGTTCTTTTCTTTCATCACTTGAAAAATATTGTGACACTTCCTTCTAGCCTCTATTGTTTCTGATGAAAAATCCCTGTCATTCTCATTGTTTTTCCTGTATTTTTAAGGTATCATTTTTCTTTGGCTACTTTCAAGAGTTTTTTCTTTGTCTTTGGTTTTCAGAAGGTTACTTATTACCTGTCTTGGTATGGATTTCTTTGGGTTTATTATGTTTAGGATTTTCTCAACTTAATTGAATTTAGTAGGTTTATGTCTTTTGACAAATTTGGGAAATTTTCAGTCATTATTTTTTTTTTGCTTTTTCATCCTTGCCCCCCTCTTCTTTCCCTCTGGTACTCCAATGATATGAACATTAGCTCTTTGGTTGTAGTTCACAGATTCCTGGGGCTGTTTTTAATTTCCTCAGTCTGTTTTCTCTGGTATTCAGATTGGTTAATTTCTGTTGTTCTCTTTCGGTTCAGTGATTCTTTCCTTTTCCCCCCTCAATTCTGCCATTCTGCCTATCTACGGAGCTTTTTTTATTTCAGTTATTGTGTTTTTCATTTCTAAAGTTTCCATTTGGTTCTTCTTTTATCTCCTATTTGCTGAAATTTTCTGTGTCTTTGCTGTGTCTGTTTTTTCTTATTATTTGTTTCAGGCATGTTAGTAATTGCTTGGTCAAGCTTTTTTGTCATGGCGGCTTTAAAATCTTTGTTAGATAATTCTAATATTTGTCCTCTCAGTTTTAATATTAATTGTTTTTTTTTTTTTCATTCAGTCTGAGAATGTCTTGCTCCTTGGTATGCAAAAGGATTTTTGACTGAAACCTGGAAATTGTTATATTATGTTCTGAAACTCTGGATCTTATTCAGAATCTATTGTTTAACCTGGCTTTCTCTGATACTACTCTGGCAGGGGGAGTTTTTCTGACATGTTTGGCTGGAGTAGAGCAGTTATTATCTAAAAGGGTTTTTTATCTTGCTAAGCTGCCCCTTTCTTGATCCTTGGGCTGCAGCAGCAAGCTTTTGTTACTGTTAAATCTGCTTCTGTTGGCATTTTCAGGTTGCTACTGTCTTCACTTTCAAGTTTAGGATAAATATGGCCAAAAGAAAACCTAGGGAACTCATTACTGGGTAATTCCTTGAATCCTGAGGTTCCTATCCAGTCTGCCTTCTCTTCACCTTTTAGAGACTTCTTATGTTTGTTTTATATATAGTCTCCAGAGTTTTTAGTTGTACTTAGTAGAAAGAACAGGGAAAAGTACATCTACTTCACCATCCCAGAATCCTCACTTTATTTTTAATGAAGTACTCTCATTAATTCATCTTTTTAACTTATGTCAATTTTAGCAAAAAATTCAATTTACATTTATCATTTACTTCTTGTTCCTCAGGGTGCTCCTTTAACATCTCCCGACCAAGACACTGCTGAGGTCACAGCTCCTGTTGTCCCAGATGGTTGTGGATGCAAAGAAGCCTGCTGACTAGCAGCTCCTCCTGGAAGGTTTTGTGATAGTAAAGGTGAAGTTTGAGGAAGACCACCTCAGGGATTAGGGTTTTTACCTTCCAGAGAAAAGACCTTCAGCCAGCAGTTTAGACACTGCTGCTGCTACGAGGATTCCATAGGACCCTGTCTGAACCTGAAAATTATGACACCTAGCAATCTCTGGGGTGCAATGTTCAGTGAGAACTGTAAGCAAGGCTGATTTTTTCTTTTCTTTTTTTTTTTTTGTCAACATGAGAATCAGTCACTATGAAAAGGCTTATCCATTATGAGACTCAATGTTATTAATCTGTTATTAAATAAGGAACATCTTTGGTGCCACATTGGAGAGTGAGTCTGCATGGGTAATAAATTCTGAAAAAAACAAGGATTTAGAGAACTTTATTTGTGATTTGACCCTATTCAGTACAATAAAGTGTTCATGCAATAAAATAGCTACGCTGAAACTGCCATAGAAAATTCTTTTTTCTTTTGAAATTTATGTTATTTTGTGCACATTATATTTATTTCTAATTATTTTTGGCGTAGCCAGTACTGGTACTACTTTTTTTCCCCCCTTAATAGTGATTGATGGTCATTGACATATAAAAAGAGTTTGGTGTTAGATCATTTGTCTCTCTTTCCATCCCACACTGGAAACCTAACTGAGCTTTAGTGGGTGTGTAGCAGCTCCTCCAAACACCCATGACCCACATTTTCACCATATTACATTTATTTCACCCCCTGGTATCCTATTATATGTAGGTTTTATTTTCATTTCCCTTTGCTATATATTTCATCATCTTGTTCTGATGACTTCCTGTATTGATGCCACCTGACCTAGTCACCCAGGCTCCAAATCTTGGAGTCATCCTTGTTTCCATCTATCTTATTTCTCCACTCCACAGTCAAGCAGAACTATTCTATCTCTACAGAATGCTTGAGTATGTCCCTTATTTTCCATTTGTATTGTTATTCTTTCTCTTATTGTATAAACATGTATTAAGTGCTTGTTTTTTTTATATGTCAGGCACTTCTAGGCAATGGAACTAACAGTGGCATACAAAACAGACAGTCCTTCCATGAAAATGGAGCTTATATTCTAGTGAACATGAAGTAAGAAGGAGAGATAAATAACAAATAAAAGCATTTTAGGCACTAGTAAATGTCATGGTCAAAATACAATTGGATTATAAGACAGAGAGGGAAAGATTTAAAGGTATTGAATAGGTAGAAGCTGTATTAATCTGTTCTGTGGTGCCATGAAGGAATACCTGAGACTGGGTAATTTATAAAGAAAAGAGGTTTAATTGGCTCACGGTTCTGCAGGAAGCCAATTGGCTCACTGGCTTTACAGGAAGCAGATGGTGCTGGCATCTGCTCAGCTTCTGGTGAGGCCTCAGGGAGCTTTTATTCATGGTGGAAGGTGAAACAGGAGAAGCATGTCACATGGCAAGACAGGAAGCAAGAGAGCCATGGAGGAGGTGCCACGCTTTTCAAACAACCAGATCTCACATGAACTTAGAGCAGGAACTCATCATAAGGAGGGCACCAGGCCATTCATGAGGGATCCACCTCCATGACCCAAACACCTCCCACCAGGCCCCACCTCCAACACCGGGATCAATTTTCAATATGAGATTTGGAGATGACAAACATCCAAACCATATCAGATGCTGAGAGGAAAGCAGTCCAGGGGTTGGTCAATCGCTCTAGGAGCATTAGGGACCCATTCTCCCTTTATCTCTGCTACAACATGGTTTGTAGCTCTTTTTCTCAGTATCACCTCATAGTCCAATGAAGTTCTAGAACCTCAGTCCACATATCTGTTCTAGGAAGGGAGAAAACAGAAGGGCCACTTATTGGAGGCCTCACATAACTTTTTAATATTTAATTATAATAAAAGACAGTTTATTTATTGTAATTTAATTATAATTATTTAATTATAATAAAAGACACTTATTTGCAGGTGGTACATTCTAAGATCCCCAGTGTATGCCTGAAGCTGTGGATAGCACCAAACCCTATATATACTATGCATGAATTTCTTTTTCCTCTTGACAATTTCATAGATAGAAGACTCATTCTCACTGTAGATCTTAACAACATCAGCGTATGATCTTTTTTCTTATTAAGTCAAGGACTTCCATCTCTTCACTTAAAGAAGGCACTTTATGGCTTCTATCTGTCATATCCAAATTGCCAGAATTACTACTTTTGCACTTTAGGGCCATTATGTAAAATAAGGATTAGTTGAACACATGCACTGTGGTACTATGACAGTCAATCTGATAAGCAGAACAGCTACTAAGTGCCTAATGGGCTGGTAGCATCTGCAGCTCAGATATGCTGTAAAAAGGGATCATTTGCATCCTGGGTGGGACGAAGCACAGCAGTGAGAGATTTCATCACACTACTGAGAAAACTGTGCAATTTAAAACATATGAATGGTTTATTTCTGGAATTTTCCATTTAATATTTTTGAATAGAACCTGACCGTGGATAACTGAAACCATAGAGAGCAAAACTGTGGATAAAGGGGCACTACTGTGCATGTAACACAAATGTATCATCCTGTTTTTCAAGTGTACAGTTTAATAATGTTAAGAATATTCACATTGTTCTGCAACCAATCTCCAGAATTCTTTTTATCTTACAAAACTAAACTCTATTCCCATTAGAAAACAACTGCCTATTTTCCCCCGCCCTCAGCTTTCTACTTTCTATCTCTATGAATTTGACTATTCTAAGTACCTCATATAAGTGGAATGATATAGTATTTGCCTTTTTGTGACTGTTTTATTTCATTTAGTGTAATGCCATCAAGTTTCATCCCTGTAGCATATGTCAGAATTCTTTTCCTTTTTAAGGTTGAACAATTATCCATTATATATGCATATACCACATTTTGTTTATTATTCATCTATCAATGGACACCCGGGTTGCTTTTACCTTTTGGCTATTGTGAATAATATCGCTATGAACATGAGTGTACAAATATCTCTTTAAGACCATTCTTTCAATTCTTTTGGGTGTATACCCAGAAATGAAATGGCTGGATGATATGGTGATTCTATATTAAAGTTTTTTAAGAACCACCATAGTGTTTTCTATAGTGGCTGCACCGTTTTACATTCCCACCAACAATGCACAAGAACTCCAATTTCCCTACATTCTCACCAACACGTGTTACTTTCATATATAGGTATGTGTGTGTGTGTGTGTGTGTGTATCATATCTGTTAGAATAGCATATATATAATATACATGAAAGTAACAAGCGTTGTCTGTACAATTCTCTCTCTCTCTATATATATATATATGTATACACACACACATATGCTATTCTAACAGATGTGAGGTCACATAACATTTTTATTTATACATGTCATTGGTATACATCTGGTGGTGATGGTAGTGATGGGGCTTTCCAATAAATGTTCTTGTTGCTTAGGAAAGACGTAATAAATATTGGAATTGGCACTTGGAAACTCTGCCTCACTAATGGCAGGCACTAGACAGTACCTAGTTTTTCAGTGTTATTTGTGTCTGCTTCTCCTACACTAACTTTTAATCCCAACAGAATTCACCTCTGTTACTTGCACACCTAAGCCTATGTGGTATGTTCTGGGGCATGTAAAGATTAATCAGTCACTGAAGGTCTTGCCTACAAAATTTTTATAGCTGTGTACAGAAAATGAGACGTGGGCAAAAGTAACTATAATATCCAGAGAATGTTGTACATACTATAGTAGGTATAGATAAAGAGCTTTGAGAGTTCAGATACATGATAGATTTAGCTTCTAAAAGGAAGACAGAGGTATTTTTAATTTTTTAAATTCTTCACAGCCGTACATTAACTTGATTATTTTATGTTTTATAGGCTTTACTACAGTCTTGGAAGCATCACTGTCCTAGATAATAGCTGTTATTTTGACTGTTGAGTTAGAATAAACTTACTACTCTCTTATTATTTAGAGAGAAAGAAACTCTGGGAAGAATGTTATATTGTTGCCAATTTATCTGGGATTTTAAAATTTATTGCAATCCATGAAAGACATTATATTAAAAATAAGAAAACTGGGCAAGACAGTGGTCATGGATGTCAGAATCTGCTAAGGAGTATGTAACAAACCATCTGCTGGAAAGAAACAAAGAACGAAAACTGGAGTGCCTAATCATGGTATAACAGATGACTCCTCAGAAGCCTGCAACCTTTGGCCTAGGCTTGCCAAATTACTACCTGAATAGAAGGGATGGCTATTTCAATGCCTAATTTTGGCCCTGCTAGCATTTATGTGCCTCTAATGCTTATGCTATGGTGGTAGGATTGTAGCTACCCAGTTCACACAAATAATAATTCATCTCATACGATGACATAACATCACACTGAAGAAGGCAAATCAGAAGGTAGCATAACAAATGCATTTAGCCTCATTTATACTTTACTGATATGTAAGAGAAAGACAAGTTGATTTAAAATTTTGTTAAATTATCAACAGTCTGATTTTTAAAACATTTTAAAATTATCTTCTTAGTTCCATCTGTCTCTGAATAGATGAAACCATGGGCCTATTTCCTGTGAAATGTTGCCCTAACAGGAAATGATGCTTAATTGACTCCTGCAATGCTAATCCTTACAAATATGTAAGCACAATGAGGAACTACCGCAGATCCACTAAGAATAAGAATAATTGAATGGAAAAAGACTCAAAATTTTATCTTTTTTTCCTTCTGCTTTCACACCATAGCAATCAACACAGAAGACTTCTGTGACCAAATGTGTGGGAATTTCTTCCCACCAACAAGCAAGCAGTCTATCCTGTAGCAAACGTCAGCTGGGTGTCTTCTAATCCAATTCAATTCTGACACAATTTACCTGGAGTTAGAGTTGGATCCCATAGGTTAAAGGCCCAGTCCCATAAGATTGCAACCAGCTTTAGATGCCAAACACCAGTAGCAGATTGTCACCCATACTTCTGACCAACCAGTTATAAATTGGGGTTCCCTCTACTCACTGCTTGGGTTTAGTTTGCTAGGATGACTCATATAACTCAGGAAAACACTATACTTATGCTTACCCATTTATTATAATGGATATTATGAAGGATACAGATGAATAGCCAGATGGAAGAGGTACATAGGGAAAGGTATGTGGGAAGAAGCATGGAGCTTCCAAGCCCTCTTCAGGAGCACCACCCTTCAAGAACCTCCACATGTGCAGCAACAAGGAAGCTCCAGGAACCCTGTCCTTTTGAGATTTTATGGAGGCTTCCTTATGTAAGCATGATTCGTTGCATATATCACTGGCTACTGGTGATCAACTCAAACTTCAGTCCCTCTTACCTCCCTTGAGGTAGGGGGTGGGGCTAAAAGTTCAAACTCTCAAATAGTATGGTTGGTTGCCCTGGCAACCAGCCCTCCTCTTGAGGTTACCTAGGAGCTCACCAAGATTTTTCTTGTTAGAACAAAAGATGTTCCTATAACTCAGGAAATTCCAAGAGATTTAGAAGATTAGTGTTAGACACACTCCTATCATTCAGGAAATTACAAAAGTCTTAGGAGCTCTGTGTCAGGAACCCAGGTCAAAGACCAAATATTAGCTCAGGAACCAGGGGCACAGAACACATATATTTCTTGTTATATCACAGTATTCAAACTTCATGAAATCAAAGATTTTTAAAAATTCTTAAAAGAATCCAAAGGAGGAAAAAATACCTTATCTATAGAAAAATCAAAGATAACAATTATATCCAATTGTCCTTAAAAACCATGTAAGCAAGAAGATAGCGAAATAAAATTTTTACACTGTTGAGAGAAAATACTATCAACCTAGAATTCTGTACCCTGCAGAATTATCCTTCAAAACTGAAGGAGAAATAAAGATTTTCTGAGACAAAGAAAAACTGAGGGAATTTGTTACCAGTAGACTTGCCTGGTAAGAAATGTTAAAAGAAGTTATTCAGAGAGGAGGAAAATAATATAGGTCCAAAATTTGGATCTACTTATAGAAAGGATGAACATCAAAAAATGAATACATTAAAGTGAAATACTTTTTTAATTCTTAATTGATCTAATAGATAACAGTTTGTTCAAATAATAATAGCAATAACGTATTCAATTATGTATGCTTATGTATAAGTGAAACCAATGACAGCAATGATAAAAGGACAGGAGGGTTCCAGGAATTAGGAATATTTTGTTATTAAAAGGTACATACACTACCCAAGAAACAGTATAGTGTTATTTGCAAGTGTGTTTCGATTAGCTGTAAATGCATATTGCAAGCTCCAGGGCGACCACTTAAAAAAAGTAAATACAGGCTGGGTGCGGTGGCTGATGCCTATAACCCCAGCACTTTGGGAGGCCGAGACAGGCGGATCACGAGGTCAAGAAATCGAGACCATCCTGGCCAACATGGTGAAACCCCGCCTCTACTAAAAATACAAAAATTAGCTGGATGCGGTGGCATGCTCCTGTAGTCCCAGCTACTCAGGAGGCTGAGGCAGGAGAATTGCTTGTACCCGGGAGGTGGAGGTTGCAGTGAGCCAAGATCACACCACTGCCCTCCAGCCTGGTGACTGGTGACAGAGCGAGACTGCCTCAAAAAAAAAAAAAAAAAAAAAAAAGGACATACAGAAAGATAAGATAATTGATATACTAAGAAAGGAGAGAAAAGTAAATCATATAAAGTGCTCATTTAAAACCACAAAAAGTTAAAACAACGAGATGCCACCACACATCTATTAAAATGGCCAAAATCCAGAACACTGATAACACCAAATGCTGGCAAGGATGTGAAACAACAGGAACTCTCATTCATTCCTGAAAGAAATACAAAATACAGCTTGGCAGTGTCTTACAAAATTAAATATACTCTTACCATATGATCCAGCAATCACATTCCTTAGTACTTACCCCAAACTTATGCCCACACAAAAACATGCACATGAATGTTAATAGTGGTTTTATTTGTAATTGCCAAAATTTGTAAGCAACTGAGCTTACAAAACTGTCCTTCACTAGATGAGTGGATAAGTAAACTGTAATACATCCAGACAATGGAATATTATTCAGTTCTGGGAAAAAAAAAAAAGAGAAACTATCAAGCTGTGAAAAACACGGAGTTTTTCATGTGGAGGAGACACATCCACATTGCTGAATGAAAGAAACAAATCTGAAAAGGCTACATACTTATGATTCCAATTAGATGACATTCTGAAAAAGGCATAACTGTGGAGATAGTAAAAGTATCAGTGGTTTCCAGAGTTTAGAGGGGAGGAAGGGATAAACAGGCAGAACATAGAGGATTTTTAGGGCAGTGAAATTATTCTTTATGATACTGTAATGGTGGATACATGTCATTATACACTTGTCGAAATGTACAACAGCAAGAGTGAATGGTAAACAATGCACCTTGAGTGATAATTATGTGTCAATAAAGGTTCATTGATTGTAACAAGTGTAACACTCTGGTGGGAGATATTGATAATGGGGGAGGTTGTGCTAGTATGGGAACAGGGGATATGGGGGAAATCTCTGTATCGTCAGCTTAATTTTGCTGTGAACCTAAAAGTGCTCTATAAAAAGAAAGTTTATTAATTTTTAAAAATGTGACTGTCATCACTCTACAATAGGGCATGTGTGAGAGAAGTAAATCCAAGATCACCGATGTGGGAAGTATGCTATCTACTTTCTCTTTCAACACACACACACACGCACGCACACACACACACACAAACACATACCCCTAGTCTTTCCAGATGATCCTTAACTGGAAAGAGAAATATCAGAAAATTTCCTTGCTGACATTATGCTATACTGATGCGGTCTCAAGTTGATGTGGAAAGAAGAGAAGAATAGAAAACAAAGGCAAGAAAATATTGGACGCCCAGTTGTTTAATGCTCAATTCTTTGAGCTTCAGTTGTTTAAAGCTCAATTTTTATTTTGGCCATCTCCAACAGAACAGTCTTGCGCATGGGTAAAATTGAACAGAGATTATTTTTAAAGAAAATTAATTTTTAGAAAAAGAAAAGAGGTGAGGAAGACTCCCAATTAGCAGAGGCTGTTCTTTCTCTTTCAGAGAGAATCCATTAGGAAACAATTACCCTGTTAGGCAACTAGTAAAGAGTGTTGCAAAACAAAAATGTGAAAAGTGTCAAGGATCTGCCAACCCTTTGCTGGACAAGCTATGGTATCACTATTTTAAAAATCAAATTATACTAGTGGAACAATTTGAAGACTGGGTAACATTAATTGAATGAATTCTTAGTCTCTAATACAAGTTGGATGATGACATAACTTTTCTTTGATGGACCAGCTACCTTCTTATTTAATCATCTGCTCATTTCAAGCCAGTTAGGAGAAATTAACACTTAAGAACATCTACAACCAAGCAAAAGTCTGGCCCAAACTCTAGAGATCAGGAAAAAGTAAGGTAGTGTCTACTTAGGAGAGCAACTGCCATCCACAATTCGAAAGACCTGAATGCAAATCACAAATAAAGACAACGTTTTGAATGAAATTGGGGGAAATAAAAAATAGTGGAAAATATCAAAGATTCATCGCTGGAAGATCAACTGAGAGAGGGTAAGAAGAATGTTTGGCTTATTTCTTGCCACAATTTATTGAGAAGCAGACATTTTCTCTGAGAATTGTCTCCAAATAGTAAATAAGACAAATAGTCAAGGATCAAAGTTTAATGTAATTTCTTCTAAGGAATTCTTATCTCCTTGGAAATGCTGGTTCCCAGCCTTCAGCACTGGATTATCAACCAATATACAATCGTATAAACCATATCAAAGATCCTCACCAAGGGCAAACAGACACTCCCAGAAAACGGAGAAAGAAAAAATATTTTAGGGTTTTATTATTTAACTCTGGGTATATGACAGTTTTGTATTCTACTAAAAGGGATGTTAAAGGAAGAATTTTAGGAATGTTTGTAATTTTTTTTTAAGGTAACCACAATCTTAAAAATAAAAATAAAAATAAACTAGGGCAAAATCACAAGTGAGCACTGATTCATTAGAGTCTGGGAAAGCAATTCCTTCAACTACAGAACGGGCCTCATCTGGCTGACTGGATAAGGGCTGTTAAACCCAGCACTCAGGCAGTGCTCCAGTACTGGATCAATTTCCACAGAGCCCTTCTTGCATCCACCTTCTTCGCGTTTCTGGTGAGACAGCAAGTCAGCTACGCTCCCCAACAGATTTTAACAGAGTGGGAGGACAATTTGAGAGAAACATCTGTGGTTTTGGAATGTCCAAAAGCTACTTGGCACCAATCACAAGTGAGTGGAAAATTATGGCCCTGCTGGGCTCCAGATCTTAAGATGGAAAAATGTTGGAAACTCCTCCTGGTCACCATCCACCCTAACATCCCGCTCCCGCACTCACGGCTTTGAATAGTTAAAAAATTTCAATTTCCTCTACTAACAGTTGATTTACCCATAGAATGAATCGAAGGGTACTTAACAAATGGGAGGACTCGGGCAGCTTTCCTGGGATATCACACTATAGACTGATAATTTCAGAAACGCAAAGTGCGCGTCCTAGCAGGGCGAGAATGGCGTTAACGATGTCACCACCGCCCAAATTCCCTATAATTTACCACTTATCCTTCTCGGCTTTATTCTCCGTGTGTGCAGGGACATGTAATCCTCTAGGAGACGGTGGTCAGGACTTGGTCCCCGACTCCCTCGCGGCTGCAAACAGGGGCAGCTGATTTGGGTGGATGCGGAGGTTGTGGCCAGGGGAAGGGCCGCGGGGCAGCGCATGGAACTGTTTATAAACCCAACTCCCTCCCCCGAGCGAGCCGCGGCTCGGAGTAGCGTGGTTCGAAAGCCACCGGAGATACCCAGGGCGCTCCTTAGCTGCTCACTGAGCAAACTTCGCTTTACAGCTTTTGGTTGATATTTGGGAAACTGGGTCCTAAAAGTGGCTTCTGGTCTTCAAAAAGCTTTGTTCCGCTTTTGATTTTTTGACACCACGGGTTTCACACCCCACCCCCTCCCCCAGACTCAAACCACTCAAACTCGATTGCGTCTCCATTGCGCTTTGGGGAAAAATACTTTAAGATTCTCGCGTCTAAAATACGGCGTGATGGTTAAGAGCATGGCCGTAGAAACAGACCCGGGGAAAGCCTCAGCTCGGCCACTCTTTGCCGCGTGATCCTGGGCAGGCACTCACCTTCTAAGGGTGATTCTGGGATTCTATGAATTAATGCACGGAAAGCGCTTGCGAGAGCGCTAGCCTGAGTCCGCACTATTTAGGTGTTTGCCATTATTATTGTTGTTGTTAACGTGTGAGGGATCTTGGAAGACAGAACCGGGAATAAAGTAAATCTACAGAGACGTCCCTCCCCAAACCCCGGCCCCTACCCCTGCAAGACCTCGTGGAGCATGTTAGGTTTCGTGGCGTCGCCACCAAGTTGTGCACCTCCACCTCCTGCACTTTGACACACATAAAGCCCCAGCTTAGAGCGTGGGGTCGCAACTACCGAGAGCCTGCAGGCCAGTGAGAACTTTCTGCACAGGTTTGAATCCCATGAAAGGTGATGTTTCTTCAGTTTTGTAGTCTCATTTACTTTTTTTTTTTTTAGATTGTCGAGGAATTTCCGACAAATAGGGTATTAAGCCTCACTCAGCCTTTGCTTTTCTTGTCAGCATAGTGTGTTTGCTTATCTACTGACACTCTCCCTGACCATTTTATTAATTCTTTCTGTGCAGAGACTGCAACATTTGGGATACTCAACGAAAAAAAAGGGGTTAAACATATTATAACTTTTCACTATGGAAATGTAAAATACAAAAAAAAATGGAAAAAACTCATATGATGTAGCCTCGTATATCCATCACCCAACCTCAGAATTAACAATATTTTGTCAATATTTTATATATATTTCAAACTTTTTCCTTCTGCATTTTAAAGCAAGCATATAATTTTATTCATAAAAACTTCACTGTGTAAAAGTGAGAGCTTTTTAATTTTATTTTGAGAAATAGCATTTTAAAACATTATATATTAAAATACTATATCTTACTGCTTATTTACTGGGAATGTCTAATTTTTAAAACGGCTTTCTCAGATTTGTTTTTTCCTATTTTCACCAGTGTGTTAATTTTCTTAGAATGGACTTAAAGGATTAGGTGAATTACTTCATAGCACAAAGTTGCTAGGGCAGACTTTTACTTTCATGGGCAGCAAGATAATTTTCCTTCTATTGGCCAATGTTAAATACTGATCTTATCCCTATTTAATTTGAACATAATCCACAATATTGTTCAATAACAGAGTCACCTAAATATAATGTCTTTGACAGAGTGTGGTATTTCCCTCATCTCTCTGCTCTAATTGAGTGCCTTGCATTTGTCTCCTAAAAATTTCCTTTCCCTGGATTTCACATAGTACTCTTTATAATTAACCCAGAATATTACTTTGGTGAAAACATACTCTTTTCAGAGGTTTGCACCTAGGATCTTTAGTATTCAAGGCTCACCTGTCACCTTTGCTAAGAAGACGTCTGCTAATAAATTATTTTTATTCCAGTTGATGTGGATACGAAAAAATTAGCTGTTAAAACTTGTGCAAGATTGGAGATATTTTGTTTTTAAGATTTTATTCTTTTGACTAAACTAAATACGTACAACTTGCCCTTGTAGTATTTAGAAAAGTGGACAAAATAAAGAATATATTTATTTAAAATGGGAAATAAGCTAAGGAATCAGCAAATGATTTCCTGTAAATTAGATTTACTCCAAGAAATAGAAATTCGAGAATATTAATCGTTGGTAGTTAAAATCTTGAATAAGGAGAGTTCCCCATGATGGATATAAATCTCATATTTCCTATAGTCTTTTGAAATAACAAATTCTTCTCCTGACTCAAAGTCAAAGGAAAAATCATTCTACTGCAGACGGCCTGCATAGGTTGGTTTATGACGAGTCTTAACACGTAAAAGCTAAATTGTCATTTCCACAATACCTACCACTTCCTCAGTCTTTCCAGTTTTAATAAACACTACTTCCACTTGCCCCACCACTCAAGCAAGAAGCAGGAAACTCATCATTGGTCCTTCCCTGTCACCAACTGTTTAGGTTTACCTGGGACTGGGGGGTCTTCCAAAGACATGGAACTTTCTGTGCTGAAACAGAAAAGTTCCCAGCAAACTAGGATGAATTGTTCACCCTACTCATTGCTCACAGTGTGTGTCCACCATTTTATCTCCAATATATGTCTTGGACCCGTCCATCTCTCTCCTTTCCTATTGCCACTCTCCTAGTCTGAGCCACCACCACCTCTCATGACAACTGCTGTGCTGGCTTCCCAACTGATCTACTCACAACTATTTCTGGACACCTAGTCTCTCCAGAACAGCTAGAATGATCTTTCAAAAAAAATTAAACAGGGCTGGGAGCGGTGGCTCATGCCTGTAATCCGAGCACTTTGGGAGGCTGAGGTGAAACATCATCTGAGGTCAGGAGTTCAAGACTAGCCTGGCCAACATGGTGAAACCCTGCCTCTACTAAAAATACAAAAAAAAAAAAAAAAGCCAAGAGTGGCGGTGTGTGCCTGTAGTCTCAGCTACTCAGGAGGCTAAAGCAAGAGAATTGCTTGAACCCAGGAGGAGGAAGTTGCAGTGAACCAAGATCACACCATTGCACTCCAGCCTGGGGTCACAGAGTAAGACTCCATCTCAAAAAAAATTGAACAGGTCACATTCTTCCCTACTTATAAAACTTCAGTAGGCTCCCATTGCAATTTGGGTATTACAGTATTTATATCCTAAAGATGGTGTGTATTGCCTGTGAGATTTGGCCAATCTCTCCAGTCGCATTTCCTGACTGTCTCCCTTGTTCAGTTCTGTTCAGGTCACACTGACCTTCGCTCAATTTTCTAACTTTCCCAGTTCCTCCTGCTTTGGTACCTTCACACATGTTTTTCATTCTGCCTAGAACACTCTGTTTCATTTTCTCCCACCCTATCTTCTACTCTTCTCTCAGGTTTTGTCCTAATATTGCTCATTCACCCAAAGGATATCTATTTGGAGAGAACTTTTCTGATCTCCCAGTTACATTAATTCTCACCTGTAGTTTTTCTCATGACATTTTGTACATTTTCCACATCTCTCAATAAAATTTGTGATCATGTATTTATTTGTGTTCTTTTTGTTTCATGTCTGTCTTCCCCACTATATTGTATAAACTTTGCATAGCACAGCACCTGGAATAGAAGAGGCATTTATTAAATAACTGTTGAGAAAACAGATATAGATGGTGTGATTTCATCACACACAAATACACATTTGTTGTCCAGTAGATATGCAGCAATCCCTCATTTTTCTGAAACTATAGAATGTTAAAAAATGATCTTAAGATGGTCCAAGCTGAAACAGTAAATCCCCCAGACCACTCAGTGATTTAGCTACATTTGTTCATGCCAGGAAAGAGGAGAAAATCAGAACAGACACAGAGGACAGTGAGATCATCTGAAGGCTCTCAGAGTTGAAGGGTTAGGTATCAGGTTACCAGGAGAGGAACTGGAACGTGGGAAACTAATGCACAGTGCTGAATGAGAATTCTGCTGAGACTTTGCTTCAAAGGGGTTTGTAATCAAATATCTTTTCCTGGAAATCATTTGCTTTCCCTGTGGAAATGGGAAATATACCCCAGATCTGCAATGAAAAAAGGAGGGAAACTATAGTCCTGATCCCCTGTAACTTAGTGAGAATTTTAAAATGAAGTTAGAAAGCTTTGGTAAGAAGAAAGCCCAGGCAGGACCTGGTGAAAAAAATAGCAATTAGAATCACTATACTAGAGAACATAATTAAAAGAAGGGTTTCCACTGTCCTGAAGCAGTCTGTGGAATCAGACCCTTTATGGTTAGTGTCTGCAGCTTGAACTGCAAGATGTTAGGGCAAAACTCCATCTTGTCCTACATAAAATGGTTTCATTGGTAAATCTAATGGTCATTTCTTAATATTATACTTTATTTCTCAGCTGCATTTGACTCTGTTCACTCTTATGCCTTAAGTAATTTGTTTAAATTTATCTTTACTTTAAAAAAATTAACTACTAAGTAACGTATTCATCATGAAAAAAGTAAAATCTTGAAAAAATGTTTAATATAGAAAGTTAAAAAGCTTCATAGTCCCACTCTTAGAGATACCAGCTATTAACATGTAGTATATATCCTTCTGGATTTTTTTAATGTTTATATCAAGCAGAACCTTCCAGAAGTCCAAAAGGTTCATGACATCTTCATTTTCAGTGTATAAAAAAAAAATCCCAAATAAGATTTGAAAATGTTGGGAATATTGAAAACCTTTAATTTCGCTCTTAAAAAATACACAGTAGTTTTATGTATAATACATACACAGATATACATACACAATACTCCTTTAAAGATAACATGAAAAGTCTATGTTCAGAACCTTCATAAAACTGAGGCTGAAGCTAAATGCCCCTCACCAATATTAAATATCTAAACTCTCTATCATCTAAAACAAACAACTGTACTATACATACTGTTCTGCAACTTGCCTTTTTTTAAAACTTAGAAGTGGGAAAATAGGCTGGGCACAGTAACTCATGCCTGTAATCCCAGCACTTTAGGAGGCCGAGTGGGGCGGATCACTTGAGGCCAGGAGTTGGAGACCAGCTGGCCAACATGGCAAAACCCCATCTGTATTAAAATACAAAAATTAGCCAGGCGTGGTGGCATGTGCCTGTAATCCCAGCTATTCCGGAGGCTGAGGCAGGAGAATCGCTTGAACTCGGGAGTTGGAGATTGCAGTGAGCCGAGATCACCCCACTGCATGCAGCCTGGGCGACACAGCGAGACTCAATCTCAAAAAAAAAAAAAAAAAAAAGTGGGAGAATATTTACAAACTACTATGTATAGAACGGCATTATTTTTATTAATAATCACATACCACTTTAATGTTTTGCTTAATCATAATTTATTTAATTAAGTATTCCACTTTGGTGGACATTTGGTAGTTTTAATGTTTAACACGGGTGTGAGAAAAAAAAAAAAGCCTCTCCCAACAAAACTGAGAACAGAGGTAGGACATTTCACAGGGAGGGAAAAAAGCACGAACATTCTTCTGGTAGAAAAGAAAACTTTCCCCTCCAAAATTCTGCACCAAATATCAAAAAGCACACAAACTCTAACGAGTTTAAGAGTCTTCTTTCCTTCTCTCCCTCTCTCCTTCCTTCCTTCCTTCTTTTTTTTTTTTTTTTTTTTGACAGGGTCTCATTCTGTGGCCCAGGCTGGAGTGCAATGGCTGCAATCAGGGCTCACTGCAGCCTTTACGCCCCCAGTGCTCCAGCGATCCTTCGCCTCAACCTCCTGAGTAGCTGAGACCACAGGTGCGGGCCACCGCTTTCGGCTGATTTTTGCAATTTTTGTAGAGATAGGGTTTCTCCATGTTGCCCCGGCTGGTCTTGAAATTCTGAGCTCAAGCGATCCACCCGTCTTGGCCTCCCACAGTGCTGGAATTACAAGCGTGAGCCACCGCACCCAGCCTCAGGCTTCTTTTCTTTATGATCATTTTATAATTGAGGTTGTCAGAGTTGGAAGGAACGTTAGGGGTTACTGTTCTGCTTCCCAAGTTGGGTTGGATTTAGTGAGGTGGCTTAGTTAAGAGCCACAATTAGGACCATGCATCCTGACTCCCGCACCAGGGAGTTACCCACCCCACAGGCCCTTCCCAGTGTCGGCAGCAACTGGACTGAGCCAATCTTGTGCTAGACACAGAAAGATTTTCTTTCTTTCAGTGTACTGACCAAAGCCAACAGGAGCGCCATTGGGGCGCCTGTGCGCCTCTAATTTTTGTAAAAAAGCATGTTCTCACCTGTTGCTGATTTATCATAGACTGATCAATAACAACACCTAGAGAAAGTAACAAAAGAGAAAGGAGGGCATCTCCTGGCCCTCGGGGATATTACAGAAGCAAATGAAAAGGAATTACAGTCAGGTTTCTGGTACGTCACATAAAACAGGAATCTAAGGACAAAGTTTAGATCGGGAAGCAAATCAATCTCTCGAATGCAGAATAAAGCGGCAAAAGGACCCGGCGAAGGTCCCAGCGTATGTCTCGAGGGGCATGCAGGTCAGCCAACTGGAGCCGGGTCAACAGCGAAGCAGCTGATTTGTGTCTACCAATGAATGCCGGCACTGGTTCAACCTATTATTAGATATTTGCCAAGTAAGTTCACTACTCTAAGTGACATCCGTCATCTTTATGGTGGTTGTGAAATGTGCCTTAATTAAGACACCTGAGTCAGAGTGTAGTTATGGGGATTAAACCAGGAAAAAAAGATTAGATCGTGTTGCTACAAGACTCACTGGGAGCACTACACAGAGGAAGAAATTCAAGCTGTCAATTCTTTGTGTGACGAGGTGGCCGAGTGGTTAAGGCGATGGACTGCTAATCCATTGTGCTCTGCACGCGTGGGTTCGAATCCCATCCTCGTCGGCTGCTTTGCAACCGTTTTGTTCCAGGAATCAAATGATGTGGTAAACACTTTATTTGGCGAATTCATTCCCCATTCACCAGCCATTTCAATAATTCCCTCTGATCTTTCCTGTTCTCTGCTTCTTTAGTAACACTTGTCTTTGCTGTGAATGTAATTTGTTAGTTGATTTATTTGATTCATGTTTCATTCTCACTCAAATTTTCATTCCTTCACAAGTTTTACTTAGCATGATTCCCCATTGAGGCAACAATTGAAGATTTAATTGAGGGCTAAAGAAAACCATTGCCTAAAAAAGTTAAAGGTACTTATAAAATCATAAAGAGTTACATACACAACATTATGTGTATTGAACCATATGGGTTACTTAAGGCATTTTCAGCCTAATTGTATACCTCTACTGCAATTTTCATTTATTATCTTAATGCTAACTTTTAAAGCAGTCACTATTGTCTAAGGATCCCTGTCTTTGAAAAAGGAAGGAGAGTGAGAGTGTCTCATAGAGATATAACAAAGCTTACAAATACATTCCATAGAACATTTCTAGTTAGTACTAAAGTATTTCCTCTTGAGAAAGGAAAGAAGAATGTCAATATTACATAGTTTCTATTTGTAACTTCCATCTTGGCTGATCTTTTGAGAGAAAAAAAGGAACACACATAATTTTATTCAATTTATTTAATTATTTTCATTTTTAAAATAAGTACTGCATTCACATGATTCAAAAAGTATGAAAAGTTGTATAGCAAAGTTTTGTCACTAATTACCGTTGCCACCAGTAGGACACTCTTATTAGCTTTCATGTATCCTTCCAGAAACAAATTAAGACTATTATTTATAAGACTTGCATATATAAGACTACTAATCTCTCCAAGATATACTATTAAGTGAAAAAAGCATGATGTAAGACAATATATATAGGTGCTACTTGTAAAAAGCAGTAAACATACCTGTATCTGAATATATATATACACACATAATTTTGAACATAGCATTTTATGTGTGTGTCTATATTTACAATACTAATGTCTAGTAGATATACTGTGTCCTAGGCAATATTCATTTGTAAGATATTGTCAAATTTCTTCCATATAAGTTGTGTTGATTTACCCTCCCAACAAAGTGAAAAGGAGGTCAGACCACACCTGCTTATGCACAGCCCTTACAAGAGAGATTGTTGTTTCAACTAACATTGTCCCAGATCATCTAAATGGAAGCTTAAGTACTCACAGGCAGGAGGAAGTGATTGAGAATCTGGATTCTCATAAACTCAGTGACCTTAGTTTATTTCAGATTTTCTGGGTAACTACTGGCAGTTTATACATTGGGCTTCATAAATATTCAATACTTAATGGACTTTTAGGCATTAATGGTGTTGAGCTTTGTGTGATTTGAGAGTACGACTCATTTGATTTTTTTTTTAATGGGAATTTTTTTTTTTTTTTTTTTTTTTTTTTTTTGAGACGGAGCCTTCCTCGTTGTTGCCCAGGCTGGAGTGCAGTGGCGTGATCTCCGCTCACTGCAAGCTCCGCCTCCCGGGTTCACACCATTCTCCTGCCTCAGCTTCCCGAGTAGCTGGACTACAGGCGCCCCTCACCACGCCCGGCTAATTTTTTGTATTTTTAGTAGAGACGAGGTTTCACCGTGTTAGCCAGGGCGGTCTCGATCTCCTGACCTAGTGATCCGCCCGCTTCGGCCTCCCAAAGTGCTGGGATTACAGGTGTGAGCCCCCGCGCCCCACCGGGAATGAGAATTTTAAAGCGTCTTAAGTCAGAGGTCTGAAATTGGATCACTGGCTTCAAAGCATTATTAGCTTTTGGCCTGATGCGATGGCTATAATGCCAGAATTAATCTGTCTATAATTAATTACAGAATTAATCTGTCTATAACGCCAGAATTAATCCCTCTAACTCCTGCACTGTCGGTGTCCACAGAGCGGTAATGTGGTGTTAAAGACACTAGCCGAAGACCACCAGGAACAAACCAAAATCAGATTTAATACATAGATGAAGTGACAAGGTATTCCAGAGTAACGGAGAAATGCAGTTCAACAAGAGGCTAGAGAGAGCTGTCTTGTGTAAGGTTGGGGTTCCTATTCGAGGATTCTGAGGAGTCTCTAAGAGAAGCGGGATCAGTTCTGGGTTGCTTGGTGTTTCCGAGGCGGGGTTAAGAGTAGCGGGGATTAGCTAGGGATTGGGCTTGGTCATAAGGAAAGGGTGATCTTCGATATCCCCAGTAGTACATGGATGGGTGTGGCAAAGCGGGTCTGCGCACTCGTAAAAAGGCAGCAATTGCTCAAAGAGGGGCCACTGCTACATTTTACAGCTGCTGCATGATCTTGGAAAACAGTGTTTCCCGTTAACTTTGCATCTGGCTTTACCTGTCCTCCCAGTCCCCGGTTAACAGCTTTTGGTTTTTGTTTGTTTGTTTTCAATTGGAGACTTCCTTTCTTTTCATGGTGACAGGTTTTCACTCTTCCCAACACTTAGGAAACTGTTCTCTGGCTCAGTGGGGTAGGAAGTTACACTGAACGCAATTTCTCCTCCGCCGGCCTGAGGTCGGGTTCGCGGTAGGATTGCCAGATAAGATACAGAATACCCAATTAAATTTGAATTTCAGATAAAGGACGAACAAAATTTTTGCATACAAATCAAGCAACACGTGACCTGGTGAGGCCGGGCGTCTGTGAGCAGGCTAAGGGGCAAAGTGAGAGCCGAGGATCTTCGGAAGATGAGGCCAGTGGGTGTCGCATCCTTTGAAACCTTCCCATTCGGGCTTTTTCACCTGGCTGCCAAGCAGTTGATAAACCTAAGATAGTGTCCTTTTCTGAGGTCTCCAGGGCTCAGCCCAACTTGATTCACAGAGAAGAGGCATTAAATTACAACGTGAGAACACTTTCGTTTTGAAACATAACATTCTCACTCCTTGGAATTAAATATATCAACTTGGAAAGGAGTTTTACTCAGTAAAGGAGAGAAATGAGCAGTTACTGGAGAGGTAAAAGCAAAACTAGACCCCCAGGTCTGGTTGAGTCTTGAACTCACATCCCCAGATTCTAAGCGCAGTAATAAATCCTTACCCAGCCCAAGAGCAGTTGCCTCCACATATCTAGCATAGAGAAATGAATTGGCTGCTTCATAAAGAGTTTCTGGTGAATATAGAAGTTGCTATGTTGTCTGCTACCAAGCTGTGCAGTGGCATCAGCTCATGAGACTTTAAGAAGAGCTGGGTTTGGGCTGAGGGAAGAGAAACTGGAGCACAGGGTACTACTTCTGTTTCTGGTGAGGAAGAGGCAAGGGTCCAAATGAACTGGGAGTCAGTTGTAAGGCTGATGTAACACTTTTCTGGCGGGGATGGCAAATTTGCCTATCATTTATCACAATTTAAAAGTAGATATTAGAGTTCAAAAATAGACTCATGATATCAACTGATTTTCATCAAAGTTGCCAAGGTGATTCAGTTAATCCTTTAGAGGGGAAAGGAAAGTCTTTTCAACTAATGGTGATGTACCAATTGGACAAGAGCCATGTGCAAAAACAAAACAAAACAAAAACATGAATCTCCATCCTTACCTAACACTGTATACAAAAATTAACTCACAACAGCCCACAGACCAAAATAAAACCTAAAGCTAAACCTATGACTTTAAGATTTCTTAAAGAAAACTTCAGAGAAAATCCTTATGACTTCGTTAGACAAGGATTTTAAAATAGAAAAAAACCATAAATCATAAAAAATTGATAATTTGACAGTCAAAATTAAAAACTTCTGTTCTTTGAAAGGTACTGTTAGTAAAAATGGACAACTCTCTGACTCAGAGAAAACGTGTAGATTTTGCACAACAATAGGAAAACAATTCCACCCTCCCCAGTAAAAATGGGGAAAAGATTTGAATTACACTTTAACAAAAATGATATACAGATAGCAAACAAGCACATGAGAAAACTTCAATATCATTGTCATTAGGAAAATTCAAATTAAAACCACTACATGCCTATTACAATGGCAAAACTTTTTCAAAAATTAAAAACCAATACTAAGTGTTGATGAGGGTATGGAAAAATTGAAACTCTCAGACTTTGTCAGTAAGAATGTAAAAATGGTATGGCCACTTGGAAAAACAGTTTGACAGGTTTTTAAAATGAAGTTAAGTATATTCTTACTCCATGACCCAATAATCCTCCTCCTAGATATTTACTCAGAAAAACTGAAAACATGTCCACCTGTACACAAATGTTTATAGCAGTTTTATGTGTAATTGCCAAAACTGGAAACAATCCAAATGTCTATCACCTAGTGAATAGATAAGCAAATTGTGGTACATCTATGTAATGGAATATTATTCAGCAGCATAAAGAACAAACCAGATAAACACAACATAAATGAGTCTCAAAAGCAGTGTGCCAAGTGAAAGAAAGTAGAAACGAGACTTAAATGCTTGTACTGTATGATTCTATTCCAGATAAGACAAAAGATAAAGTAAAAAATCACATTAGTAATTGTCTGCCTGGGAGTAGAGGGAAAGACTGACTAAAGAGAAGTGAGGAAGAATTGAAAATGTATATCTTGTTATTGTAGAGATCTTTACATGACTACATGTGTCTGCCAAAATTCATCCAACTACATATAAAAAGGTAAATTGTACTGAATGGAAATTAAACTTCAATAAACTGATTTTTTAAAAGGTAGATATCATCACTTCGCTATTCCACTTCTAAAACTCTGTTCTACAGAAATATTTGCATACATTCAACAAGGTATGAACAAGAGCATAAAAGAATGTTCAAGGTAGCAGCCTTTGAAAGAGGGTTGGTGTAAGGTTGGTTAAACAAATTATGGTGCATCAACTTAATTGTACTACTATACAACCATCAAAAAGAATAAAATAGACAGGTAGTAACTGATATAAAAAGCGTGCTGCAGAACAATATTGTGTAGCAGTTTCTGTTTTTGTAAATATAAGTCTAGAAGTACACATACAATTATATATTCATTTTTAAGTAGCTTTGAGGAATACACGTCAAAGCCAAACTCTTGCAGATTATTATGTTTTTATTTTTAGGAACTGAATGGGGGGGGGTGCAAGGGCTTTTTGGTTAATACTAAATTTGCTTTTGCAAGGTCTGAAGGGGTTGGCAGGCAGAGGAGCATATAACTTTATATCATTTTAAAAATTGGGGTGGGGCACGGTGGCTCACCCGCGAAATCCCAGCACTTTGAGAGGCTTAGTTAGGCGCAAAGATTGCTTGAACGCAGGAGTTGGAGGCTGCCCTGAACTAGGATTGCACCACTGCACTCCAGCCTGGGAGACTGTGCGAGATCCAGCATTAAGTAAATAAATAAATAATCTGTATAATACAATTAATAGTCACTTACATAGGACTCCAAAGTCAATGTTACATTCGGCGCTGACCACCTACTGCGTTGAGCTTAGTGGTGACGGTAGTGTGAAGACTGTGAAAAAAGTAAAAGGTAGAATTTCTACCTGCAAAGGATTTGTCATGCTTTGCCTGGCAGAGATGGGGATTCGGAGTGCTAAAAAGCACGGGGCGGGGGTGGGGGTGAGGTGTTAGTAGTGTCTGGGCAAAGGAATTGGGAGATCTGATCTTCGTCCAGCGGGACCATTTGGGTAGCCCTTTAAGGATCTGAGGAAAGACTCTTGAAATTCACGGTTTGGGAGATTCTCTGGCGACCATCCAGGAACCTCAAGGTAGGACACTAAGGTGGGATTGGGGGATGGAATCTCAGAGCAAAGAGCAGTGGGTGGGACGACGTGTAATCTTTACTGGATGCGTTCCCAGGTCCTTCTAGGTTTAAAATGTCTGAATCAGAAAGACCAAAATTTAAGAATCAGAGTACAAAGCAGGAAAACAACAGAGTGAGGAAGATCTACTTAATAAATATTCCTCAAGCACCTCTTACTCGTTGGAGTGTGCAGTGAGAGCAGGCGGTGCAATCCGGGCTGGCCACGCAATGGATACTGTGCTTCCCCACTCTTGGCAGAATCTCGCGGCCCGGACCTTTTTCTTTCGAGGAATTTCCTTTTTGATCCAGATCTAATTTCTTGATTTTTGTTTGTTCGTTTTGTAGAGACGGAGTCTTGCCAAGTTGGCCAGGCTAGTCTCCAACTCTTGGGCTCAAGTGATCCTCCCACTCGGCCTCCCTAAACGCTGGGATTACAGCCAGCCACCGGCGCGCAGCCTGTTGGTTTTTCCTCCTTTTGCACCTCTAGTTCCCGTGAACTTTAAATACCCTGGCTGACAAAGCGCGCGCTGCCAAAACCGTGTGTTAGGTGGAAGTTGAGTTCCCCCTCCGCTTCAGTTTCTATTCTGAGCTCTGCCATTCTCTCAGTGGTTAGTTCCTGTAACTGCTCTCACTCCAGCGAGTCAGTGCTGGTAGCAATGCTTGTACCGCAAATGCAGATGAAATTAAAAGATATTATTTTGTTTAATGCTCTGCAATATGATTGAAACACCTGGTTACAATGTATTTCTACAAAACATACCAGACAACCTTTAGAAGAAATGGAAAATCAAACATACCAATTAGAATAGAACAAATAAAAGTTGTCAACAGACTTCCCCCAGAAAAAAGCATTAGACATAACAGTTTCACAGATAAATTTTAATAAACCATTAAGGAACAGATAATTTCAATGCATTTAAAATGATTCCAGAATGTAAAAAGCAAAGGGAATATTCGATTTTTTTCAGAAACAATTCTAAGAGTGATCTCAAAACTCAAGATAATTACCAATAGGAAAACCCCATTTTTCATTCTTTCTTATGCCGAATCCTAAATAAAATGATAGCGAACAGAATCCAGCAGCACACTAAAGGAATAAATAATTCACAATGACAAAATGGAGATAAGCGTAAGTATTATTTAAAATAGAAAAATCTTTAAACATAATTCACCACATTAGCATACGTGAGGAGAAAAAGCATATAAGGATTTAGGTAAATGTGGAAATGGCATTTGGTTGCATTAAGATCCATTTTTTTGGTTGTAATTTTTGAAACTTTTAATAAAAGAGGATAGCTCCTTACCTCACATTAGAAAACATATCTAACTTACATCAATGGTCATCATCCTGCTTTTCAGAGAATACATTATATGCATTGCCTTTGAAGTTAGCAACAAGTTAGAAAGATGTCCACTTTCATCACAAGAATTTTGTAGTGTTTTGGGTTAGTCAGAATTATTTAAATAAATAAATTCAAAAGAAGGGGATAAAAGTATCATTACATTGGATATATGAAGGTACACAGGATTTATTTATGAAATTAAAGATATTTATACAAATAAATAAGATAAATCACTTGCCTTCCTACCCACACACAGTGGAAGAAAAGACCCCATTTACAATGGCAACAAAAGAGATAAAACATTGAGAAATAAATTTAGAAGGAAATTACAAGACGAATATAAAGAACACTTTGTCAATCTTCTCTACAAGTTAGTCTACATATTTAACATAATGCCAATATCAATTAAAATAGAGTTTTGTTTTCAAACTGTATATATTGCTTCTAAAGTTTACATGGAAAATAAACAACATTAGTAGCCAAGAAAATTCAGAAAAGAATAATGAGGCAGACATACACCTTTTGGGTATTTAGACATATTTTAAGGCACAGCGAATAAAACATTGTAGTACAAATAGGATAGAAAATCCAGAAGCAGGCACAAATATTTAAGCATTTGATAAAGTTGACATTTCAAGGCAGTGGAGAAAAGATGAATTATGCTATAAAGGGTACTGGAATATCTAGATAGACATCTGAAAAAAATAGAGCATAATCCACATCTCACATCTCACAACCAGGGAATTCAAAATTTAAACAGAAAAAAAATCCCATAGAAGCACTAAAAAAAATAAATAAAAGAGAGAATTTTCTTTTATAGTTTTGGCATGAGGAGGTCTTTCTAAGTATCACAGAAAACCTAGAAAACATAAAAGATTATTAAATTAAACTACTTAAAAATTTAAAATTTCCGTATAACAAAAACCACGAACAAAGTTAAATAGAAAAATTCTGTGTTTATCACAAAGGACTGATTTCCCTAATACATGATAATCATACAAGTCAACAAAAGAAATACTATCACAGGCCGCCTGCAATGACTCACGCCTTAATCCTAGCACTTTGGCTGAGGTGGGCAGATCACTTGAGTTCAGCAGTTCAAGACCAGCCTGGCCAACATGGTGAGACTCTGTCTCTACCAAAAAATACAAAACTTAGCAGGGTGTTGGCCTGCAGTCCCAGCTACTAAGAAGGCTGAGGCACACGAGAATCGCTTGAACTTGGGAGGTGGAGGTTGTAGTGAGCCAAGATCACACCACTGCACTCCAGCTTTGGGCAGCAGAGGGAGACTATGTCTCAAAAACAAAAAGAAACACCATCACAAACAGAAAAAATGGAAAAGACATAAACAGAAAATTCACAGGAAGGAAATATGCATGAATACTAATTCATTCAACCGCATTCATATTTAAAGAAATATTCCTTTCTCACTCCCTTGCAGCATCCTGGTGGCTGCTTTTGGTTGGAGGCCATCTGGCACCTAAGGCAGGAAGATGGTGGCTGCAAAGAAAACGAAAAAATCACTGGAGTCCAGCAACTCTAGGCTCCAACTTGTTTTGAAAAGAGGAAAGGATGTGCTGGGGTACAAGTGGACTCTGAAGATGATCAGACAAGGCAAAGCGAAATTGGTCATTCTCGCTAACAACTGCCTACCTTTGAAGAAATCTGAAATAGAGTACTACACAATTTTGGCCAAAACTGGTGTCCATCACTATAGCAGCAATAATATTGAACTGGCCACAGGATGCGGAAAATACTATAGAGTATGCACACTGGCTATCATTGATCCAGGTGATTCTGATATCTTTAGAAGCATGCCAGCACAGACTAGTGAAAAGTAAATCATGCAAAAATTTCTTTAAATAAACTCGCCAGAGCTTGTTTTTTAAAAAACGTTCATTAATACCACAATAATATGCCATTTTTTCCCAATAAGACTGTCAAAGATCAAAAACTTCGGTGAAGGTAGGAGGGGAAATAACTTTCAGGTATTGTTAGAGAGCTGTAAATTTTTATAACTACTTTGGGGGCAATCTAGCAGTATGTACACATTTTTAAAAATTATATAATATATCATGCTTTCCATATAAACTTAAAACAATCTGGAACAGTAGAAACTCTACCGATTTCATAAATCTTTTTGTTTTGTTTTTAAACTAAAAATTTCTAAACATACCAATGTCCCATTCCAAAATATTGCACAACATTCTGAATACAAGCCCCTTGATTGTATTCTTCCTTCGCTAAAGAAAAAAGCTCATGACCCTGCTCTCCTGGTTCCTCTCTAGGCTTGCCTCAATGCCCCCTTCCCATCCCTAGGGAGAAAACTAGAGGATCCATAGCTCACTGCATTGAGGAAAAGACATCATTCCAGACTAACAGTTCACGTTCTTCACAAGATAATCTACCTTCTGATTTGTTCCTGGGAAAGAGGGATAGATAGAGACAGGATGGGGAAAGGGGAGAAAAGATTTTATTCTCTTTTCTAAAGTTTGTTTTTCCTGAAAAAAAAAATGTTTCTCTCATCTTTTTAAGGAAAAATCTTGAAAAGTAAAAAAATATGTTTATTGTGTTAGAAATATACATCTATTATACATACCTCTTACATTTCACAAGTATAGCAAATTATTCAATACAAATGGACATCAAAAAATGTAAAAATTTTTAGAAAGTTTTCCTATGAAACCATGTAAATTAGTGCAGGTTTCTGTTTTTGTTTTCTTAAAAAAATAAAATTGAAGCGAAAATGCCTAGATTTGAGACAAGACAGATTGAACTGGGCTCTAGAGCCCAGCACTGAAGTCATGCTCCTGAACACACAGTTTTTCTCATATTTCAAAAGACACGAAGGGATTGGTCACCCCTTTCTCCCTGCATGTGGTGAGAAACAAGCTGACCTAGATGTGGGCGGATGCCTGTGTGCGTGGATGATAGGAGGGCTAGAAGGGGATGTAAGACAGCATCCAACCTTTCCCAGAGAGAAGGTATCTGCTGGGCCTATCACCTATGTGGGAGCTGTGAATGAGGGACAGCGTGGCCCAAACTGGGCTGGCCCCTGAGAAGTCTAGGGGAACAGATAGTGCTGGGCTGAGAAATCAGGGCACTTCCTGCTGGGGGAAGTAAAGCTAGTGCCCACTGCAGGGAGAGGAGGCTGGCACTGCCTGCCTGGGCTGGACCCACAGCCACAGCAGTTGCCCACTTGAGGTCCCTGGGGAGGATGGAGTGAGTGTGGCGGCAGGGGTTTTGGTGCTTTCTGGTGATGGGACCCTGATGCCAAGTGCCCCACTTGCCAAAGAATAAAATGTTTATTACCCTGCTCCCCTGGCTCCTGCCCACGTTTGCCTGGCCTTCTAGGGTTGGAGAAACAAACCCTCTTCTAGCAAAGGCAGAGGAACAAACACTCTTCTGTGATCCAAACACGTCAGCTGGGAGTGCAGAGTCCCTGTCCAGGACACTACCCCTCACTGTATTAAGGTCCAGTGGGGTTAGGTCAGGGCAGTGAGGGGGATAGTAGGAAGTACTGAGAAGCTCTATCAGGCAGGGGCACAAATGTACTCAAATAACATCTACAACCAAAAGACCAAAAAGTATCCACTCCAGGCTCAGGGCTGCCCAATGCAGATGCTGACTCCAGTATCCCACCCTGCCTCCCTTCTCACCCCCATAGGTGCTCAGGTGAGCAGCTTCCCACGTGGCTAAGGTCACACAACAGGAGGGTCGAAGTCCAAGGACTTCTCATAGGCATCAGAGGCTTGGGTATTCCCTCGGCCCTTCAGAGCTAACCTATTTTTCTGGTGGAGGTGGTCAAAAACAAAAGTGCAGATCCCTCTGCAGTCTGGAAACCAGTTCTTTCTGCAGTGCTTCTCTCTGGGAGTGTCTTAGGCTTAACCATAGTGGTGTGACCCCACCACACACACTGCAAAAGGACTGCTAATACTCCCAGCCCACTCCCCAGCCTCACTCATTAATAAGCATTTGTCGCAACCCAGAATCACATCTAGAGAGTAAGTTTCACATGGCTTGGAATCCTTTAAAACTGGACATAAAACCATACACACACACACACACACACACACACACACACACACACCACCTCTCTGGCCCAGGGGAGAAGAAGCTGCATGAGAGAAAGAAAAGGCCATATGCATCAGTGGCTGGGTGGCCAGGGCCTTGATGATGGTCTGGGCCTGGAGGGAATGGTGAGGTGGGGCCTCAGGACAGAGATGACAGGAATTAAACTAGATAAAATGCTAACCTTACTGTAGTCACAGACATCAGCTCTAGGGTGTGTGTGGGGGGTGTCAAGTGGCCAACTGGCAGCTCCTTGTGGCCCAGCCTGAAATGGAGTGGGGGCTGGAGTCAGGCCTATTTCGGTGGCAGGGCCTGAGAAGGCCTGCCAAGATTGGATGGCTTTGAGTGTGAGGATAGCTGGGTGACAGAGGCAGTGACACAGGCCAGCCTCTCCCTGTTCCAGGGAGAGTCAGGTTCCAGCTGCAGCTCTTCCTTCCATGTGAGCTTGGACACACCAATCCTAAACCAGGAGTGTGAGGAGGAAGGGAGGAACAGGGAGCAGAAATTAATTTCTGGACCATTCTTAGCAAAGGAAGCCACCAATTAAAGATGTTATATAAAGAACTACATGTTAAAAAAACAAAGACAGAAAAAATAAATATAAAACCCAAACCATACAGGCCGATGGGCAAGTTGTAAGTAGTAGGGGGTTAAGTTAAACACATTTTGGTGCTTTGGGAGCCCCTCCCATTCCGTGCCTGCACTAGATCTTTTTTTCTAGAAGTGAGAGTGAGAAAATCTTCTTGTACATTTTTCTTTTCCTTTTTTTTGGTTTTTTTTTTTTTTTGGCCTTTCCTTTTCTTTCTCTTTTCTGTGGTCTTGGGTGCCTGGCCCCAGGGCAGGTAGACAGTCCGTTGGCCAGCACCACGGACTGGAACGGTTGACTAGGATATTGCGTGGTGTTCAGGTTGTAGCTGAGGCCTTCCATGAAGGGTGGCTTCTCCAGGAAGAGGCGGGTGGCCTCCAAATACCTAGACCATGCAGAAGCTGCTGTTGTTGCAGGTGACAGTCCCACTGCCTCCAAAGGGGGATGGAGTGCCACCACCCTGGCCATTGGCCCCATCAAAGAAGAAACTGGGCGAGCCACCACTGTTGTACTTGAGACTGTACGTGGCCTTGGGCGAGAGCTAGGATTGAGGGCCCCGTGAGTGGGACGAAGTTCAGTGCATGCATAGACAAAGACTCTTGTGTTTCAACAAGCTGTTGGTGCTGAAGCGGGCAATGGAGGCTACTGTGGTGGCTGCTGGCCATCTGCCTCACCGCTGGCTGCTCCTCTACCACTTGCTGCCCCACCCCTCTTCTTTATCTTCGTGGAGCCTAATTTGGTGGCAGCAAAGGAGTCTATGGTGAAGGTGATGGGCTGGCGAGGCAGAGGATGAAGGTGGGGCTGGGTGATGGGAAAAGCATGGCGACGGGGAGTTGGACAAGGAGCTGTCCTGGCTTCCGATGGGCACAAGTATCTGGTCGTCAGGGCTGAAACTGCTCTTGATCTCCATGTCCAGCTCCAGGGCCCCGCAGCCCTCACTGTCATCCAGGTAGAGCACTTTCACTGCTCCTTTCTCGCCAATCTGGTAGGACACCTCGAAGGGGTCAATCCATATGCTTATCTCCTCAGGCACAGTGGCCCGCACATCTTCCACTGCCAGGCCACCTCGCTTGGCGGCCAGCTCCCCAAAGGGGTCCACCATCTCCCCAGTGTGGACATGGTGGAAGCCAGAGCCCTTCAGCGGTTTGTCAGGGTACCAGTGGACTTCTTATTTCTTTTTCAGAAGCGCCAGAGTAGCTTGTTGTACAAGAGTAGAAAATGATGAAGTTCAGGGGTGCTTTGATCTCTAGCAGCATAGTCCTTTCCTAGGCAGAGAATCAGCACAGGGCTCGTGCACAGCCTTGGGCTCCAAAAGGCTTCAGGTCTCCGCCGCGGCTGGGCGCTCTGCCGGCCTCGGGGCGGCTTCTCCCTCTAGAGTGGCCCTGAGCGCGGGGCGGAGGTCGCTCTCTCTTCCTTCCCCGGAGCCGCGCGGCCTGGAGCCGAAGTCCTTTTCGTCGTCGAGGGTTGGGGGACGAAGCAGGCAGCTATGGGTCATGACTCTCAAAAATGATTCTTTCAGCTTTTAGGAGGTCGGGGCGGTTGGGGGATGGAGGGCTGGCGGGCGGCGACCTGGCGGGGAGAACGGACCAGAGGGTGGCCCGTGTCGGGGGGCTGAAGAAGCTCCGGGCTGCGGCCGCGGGGCGGTCCTGCCCTCCTGGCCCTGCGTCGCTCGAGCTGCTGGCTTTTCTCCGCGGAAGACCCCTACCTTTCAGCGCCCGGGCCCGAAGTCTATACATTTTTTAAATGTGCATATTATTTGACGCAGGAATTCTACTTCTAGGAATTTATCCTAGAGACAGACTCACACATATGTAAGATAATAAGTGTCTGAAGCTCAGCAGCGTTTATAAATGGAAAGTGATAGGAAATATTAATAGCTTAATTGCCCATCAATAAAGGACTGGCTGCATAATGACATAGTATGCAGCTGTCAAAATAGAGATGCAGCTTTGTATGTATGGCTACAGGAAAAATTTCTACTATTTCTGTAAAATCCCAGGGCAAAATTATATATAAATATTTGCTTCTACATACCTAAAATATCTCTGAAAGGCTGTATAAGAAATGAAGGCCGCGCATGGTGGCTTACACCTGGAATCCTAGCACTTTGGGATGAGGAGGCGGGCAGATCACTTGAGCTCCGGAGTTCGAGACCTGCCTGGGCAACACGGTAAAACCCCGTCTTTACTAAAAATACAAAAATTCTTCAGGCATGGTGGTGCATGCCTGTGGTCCCCAGCTACTTGAGGGGCTGAGGTGGGAGAATCTCTTGAGTCTGGGAGGTGGAGGTTGCAGTGAGCTGAGATCATGCTACTGCACTCCAGTGTTGGTGACAGCACTCCAGCCTTGGCAACAGAGAGAGACCCTGTCTAGAAGAAAAAAAACAAATCAATACCTTTGGCTGTTTCTAGTGAATGAAATTAGGTGACTAGTGGTAGGAATAGATTGTATATTTTTATTTAAAAATTTTTTATTTTGAAAATGTTAAAATTTTTATTTTGAAAATGCTTGTAAGCCATCTTACAAAGATTTCCGATCTTAAGTGTTGAAAACGTTAGATCTTCCTTTTCCGAAATCCATAAAATTCTAAAAACTCCAAATCTTTCCTCCATAAATTTGGCACTACAATCTATCTGAAGGGAAAACCTGAACTTCTTTATAGCCTTTAACTCATTTAAAGTGAGTAATCATAAATCTCAAAGCAGAAATATTGAGGTGTTTGATATGCTCTGAAACTCTGCTGGAAGTTACATTATATACAGTGTATGCACATTATCTTTCTAAAATTAAAAAAAAAAAAAAAACCTGAATTTGGAAACACATCTGCTCCCAAAGGTTTATGTATTTTTAGCTTAAAGAAAAGATCACAAGATACAAATTTACCGGCCACTGCACTCTAGTCCGGGCGACAGAGCGAGACTCCGCCTCAAAAAAAAAAAAAAAAAAAAGATACAAATTTAGAAAAGGAGAGAAAAGACTGTATTTCTTCTTAAGGGTTACAGCCTGCCAGGTGGCCAAACTGCAGGCTGGGAAGCCTTCCTCCGGCCACATCCAGAGACAGGCACTTTGAAGGAGGAGGGGTTGAAGTGGAAGCTTTATACTGAATGAGTTGACCAAACATACATATTCAACAGGTTACTGAAGGAGCTATGAATATTCAGGAAGGGGCCATGACACATGCACATTGAACAAACATGCATGTTACATGTTCACTTTGAAGTGGAGACTTAACATTTGCATGTATTACAACTAGACTGTATATGTCAAATGGTCAGTTTAGGACAGGAGAGCACAGAAGTGCACAATCTCTGTAAAAGAGCTAGAATCAGTCCATGATTGGTCTTATCAGGAGAAAGCTACTGAAATCAGTCTCATGTCCAATCAAAGCTATAGTTACAGTTGGTGGAAGAGGATACAGTTAGTCAGCATCTAGTGTAGCTGCAAATTGTTTGAATATTGCTTATCTCAGGGCCAGTGCTTGTTTAGCTGCCAGAGAAAAAGGAAAACCTTGGGGCAGTTAGAACATAGTTTCTTCTTTAAGTGAAAGAATGCATGACTTAACCCTTCCCTGGCATGGACTTAGGTTCTGCTTATAATTTGGTATCTTATTGCCACAAAGAGTCTATTCTATGAGTCTAATGATCTCTATTTTAACTTTAATGCTGATCAGTTGTGTCTAAACCACAAAAGGGAGGAGGGTATAATGAGTTGTGTCTGACCTCTCACTCTGTCAGGGCTGGGAATTCAGTTTTTAAGTTTTTTTCTGGTATCACTTTTGCCACAAGGGGTCTGTTTGGTTGGCCAGGGTTGGGGTGGGGATTGGATTTTATTTCTAGTTTACGTTATATAATGTGTAATGAACATCTATATACTTATCATTTAGATTTTATAATTGTTCATATTTTGTCATATTTAACTCCCCGCCTTTCTTTCTCTCTGCTGAAGTATTTTAAATTAAATTATAGACATCATGGCATACCATCTTTGAATACTTCAGTACCCATCCCTAAAAAGTAAGAACATTTTCCTACAGAACTACAATATCGTCATCACACATAACAAAATTTAAAGTATCACAGAGATTTTTCAATGCATGCCCTTTTGTACCTCTTATATTTTGAATCCTTGGCTATGTAACTTATTCAATAAACAATAAAATTTAAAATTAAAAATAAACTGAATAAGACCTTTAATACTTAAAATTGCCAGAAAGCTATGGGAGCTGCTCAAGGCATCATTAAGGGACAGGAAAGGATTTACAAGAACAAGTTGAACAGTCTCAAAAAAAAAAAAAAAAAAAAAGGAAAAAATCAAATCATTATATTTTAATGCCCACCTAAGTTGAGGCTGGTGTAAGTGGGGCTTTCAACAAGTCAGTACTGACAGAGCATGGTAGGTATGAAAAGTCAATCCAAATTCCAAAGTATCTGTTGCTTTGAAGAAAAGTTTTGTCCTCTCCATCATGGAAAGAGTTGAATGTAATCAATTTACCATCAGGTGACTGGCTGTTTCCACTGTGATATTACATCATATCTAGGGATTAGGATTGGTTTTGGCTCTTGCAAGATGGATTTCAACAGAAAAGCTTTTGTCTTGTTTTTTTGAGCCTATGTACAGCCTTCATCATGGCAGTCATGGTCACTATGTTCAAAAGTTTCTTGAGCAAATGCTGAAATAGCTGAAAAAAGAGTTGCTGATATCCATAGAGCAGATTGTTAAGCAACAAAACTTGGGTCTGCGTCTCCAGTGCAGCAAAGCCAAACATTGACACTAGGATTTGCAGTGAGAGAAAGTAAGGCATTTATTGCAGAGCACCAAGCAAGGTTAATGGGCCACTAACACTTAAGATCTGAAATCTTTGTAAGATGGCTTACAAGCAAGAGTTTTTAAGCCATGGATGAGGGGTTCTCCAATGTGAGTTAAAGGCTGGAAAATTTCTAGGACTTCCTTATCCATCTTCTGGTTCCTGTTTGTCAAAGTCTATATGACAGTGACCAACATTTTCCATCTGGTGGAGGTCCTGGTTTCTGAAAAACAACTCAACTCAAGGACATATGTCCAAATGTTATCTTTAGTTTCTATAAGGAACCAAACATCTCATGACTGACTCACTTGAGTGACTATTGTTTATGCTATTATTATCTTCTTGCTTAGCAGGTTATTAATTTATTTCCCTAGTTGCTGGTTGCAGGGTGCCCGGAATTTCCCTTGAAGGGACTCACAATTTTTCCTTTATTTTCAAGCTTAAGGAGACATCCCAGTAGGCTGTGAAGAGGAGGAGTCCATGTTCTCTTTCAACATCATCTTGTTCACTTGCTTACTGTGAAACCCTCTGACATAGTGGGTTAATGAAGATTCATACAGGATACAAATACTTGTACATTTGGTATCCATTCTAAAAGATCTATCCACATGTGAGCTAGTTCCATCAATAATCTCTTTGTCACCAATCCTCCAAGTCCTTCCTTCCTTCTTCCCTCCCTCCCTCTTTTCCTTCCTTTCTTTCTCTTTCTTTCTTTCTTTCTTTCTTTCTTTCTTTCTTTCTTTCTTTCTTTCTTTCTTTCTTTCTTTCTTTCTTTCTCTTTCTTCCTTCCTTCCTTCCTTTCTTTCTTCTTTTTCTTCCTTCCTTCCTTCTTTCCTTCCTTCCTTCTTGCTTGCCCTTTCTTTCTTTTTCTTTTTTTGCTTTATTTCATTTTAATTTTTTTTAGCTTATGGCATAACCCACAGCAGAGTTAGTATCCCAATATGTCTGCTTCTAGATTCAGGTAATCCTCAACCTTTTGGGTTGATCTTGCAGTCAGTATTTCTTGTCTTTGAGTTGGTGTGGCATTTTCAATATTCAGTAGGGATTTCCAATTATAAGTTAAAAATAATCTCTTCTGTCCCAGGACACTCATCAAAGTATTGCTATAGTGGAATCTTCCCCGAAACAGACAAATGAAAGCTAGTCTCTATCAGGGCTGTTTAACCACTGTGAAGTCCAATGTGCTGCCCACTTGACTCTGAGCTGGAGCCTGCCTCAGCCCTATAGTTGACCCACTTAGCAAACACGTGTAAACCAGTGAGAGACCCTAACCAACTGCCAGTGAGACATTTAAGAAGTTTCATACAAATATTAAATCACGTTTACTTGTCACAGATGGTCATCCAAAATGGAAAAGAATAACATATTTAAATAGTCTATTCAAGTCCAAGAGAAGTTGAGCATTTACTCTCATTTCATAGTTTGTTAGGAAAGTTTGTAATGAGGAATTTGCAAGTGAACATGGTATGGTGGAAAAAGTGAGGAGAATTTTTGAGCAAATTTTCTGCATGTTAGTGCTCTTGATGATTATATACTTATTGGATATTTGAAAGAAATAGAAGTAAAGCATAAAACTCAGGTTTATTTAATGCCCTCAGAAGGCTAGGTTGAGGAAAACAATAAAGAAATTTTCAGAGCTACTACCGTTTGGGAGTTAAAACAGATCATAGAGCCTCCATTAACACACAAGATACTTTCTTACTGCTTTAATAAAATAAATGATAAGATTCTGTTAAAACAAACAGAATATAGTTTAATCTATGCAACACCATCATTCTAGTTGGCATAGTAAAACTGATGAATGACTAACGGCACCTACAATTATGCTCTTTTGTACCAATAAAGTTTATTTAAGGCTGGGCATGGTGGCTCATGCCTGTAATTCCAGCACTTTGCCAGGCCGAGGTGGGAGGATCGCTTGAGGCCAGGAGTTAGACACCAGCCTGGCCAAGAAATCGAGACACTGATCTCTACCTCCCCCCACAAAAAAAAGCTGGGCAAGGTGGTATGTGACTGTAGTCCCAGCTACTCAGGAGGCTGAAGCAGGATTGCTTGAGCCAGGAGTTGGAGTCTGCAGTGAGCTATCATGGTGCCACTGCACTCCAGCCTGGGTGACAAATTTATTTAATTGGTTTTGGTTTGACTTTGTATTATCATATTATTACTAAAACTCCAGAAAACTTTTATAGCAAAACAAACAAACAAACAAACAAACAAAAACAAAAAAGAAGAAAAGGAAAGGAGGATAGGAGAAAGGCAGGAAGGGAGGGAGGGAGGGAGGAAAAGAGGGAGGGAGGGAGGAAAGAAGGCAGGCAGGCAGGCAGGCGGATGCCTAAATAAAGAATACATAGGGGCCTGGACAAATAAATTGCTTTATGGACTATTATGCACCCATAGAATAAGTTAGACCTACATGATGAGTAAATCTGTTTAGGATACATGACGTGAAAACATTTAAATAAGCGGTGGAGAAAAGGCTAAATATAAAATAATGCCACCGTGTGTGAGAGGATCACAATGATATACAAATTCCAGGCTAACGGTGACAAGTGGCTGCCTCAGGGAATGGGACTAAGAAGGGGTAGGTGGGGTTTGACATTTTACTTTATTAATTTTGGTATTGTCTGAGGGTTTTTTAAAAATCATAAATAATGTATTAATTTAAAAAATGCTTTTAAAATCAGCATTTTCAATAGTTAACGGTCTATGCTTCATCAACGTTTTCCGTTTAAAACCTGTGTGCGGCCCATACACGTATGACATTCTGGTTATGTGATTCACTGCTGAAAAAGAAGTGGACGCCAAGAAATTCGGGGTTGAGTCCGAGGCAAGGTGGACGCCGGACAACGAGACACGGAATCCTAGACCGGCCCGGAAGTGCCTCTGCTCCGTTCGCCTTCGAGGAGGGGTGGGCATCTTCCCCGCCTCGCCATTGTTCGTGTCGGGCTCCTAGCAACGCCGCGCCGGTAATCCCCTCTGCCTCCTCGCGCGTGCCGGGTCTCGTGAGTTGGCTGTGGGGGCCGAGAATGGAGGAGTGTTGGGGAGGGTGGGGCTGGGAAAGGGGTGTGGAAAGTGAACCTCAGCCGCTGGGAAGTGGGAGACGGAGGAGCGGGCGGCGGTCAGTGCCCGGCTTCAGGCGTCCCCTAGACCAGGGTGGTCATCCCCAGCTGTGGGGACATTGTACGAGAAAGGGTTGTAGGAAGACTGAGAGGCTGAAGGGTCACCTCGGTGAATAACGACAACAGGCTTAGGACTCAGGGAAAGAAACACCCGGGAGAGGAAGTTAAGGACAGTTAAGACTTTGGCAGCCTTCAAGATGGAGAGCCCGTATACCCTCTCACCTCTAGATTCTAAAAGCAAATTAAGGGGCGTTGAATGGACTGGTTTTAAAGTGCAGAATGTAACAGTTCCCGATTTCCTTAGTTCTTTGATTCTCAAACCTTATAATACATACAAATCACTGAGGAGCCCGTTAAAGGTGCATATTCTGGGGTTCCCTGTACTTCTCTCCACCTCCCAATTCAGATTCCCCAGATGTCTGCCATAGAACCTGTCAAGCTGCAGTTAAGCTGCTGCGCTGTGCCTTGTGACATTTTGGAGACCCACATTTTGGGAACACCCCCTGTGTTTCAGGCGCTGTCTGGGTCTCTGGAGAAAACTTCTCCCTTGGGCTTCTTTGGCTTCTTAGGATTGTCCTCGCAAAGAAGTTGACCTTGGGCAATCTACTTAACTTTCCCTGGCTTCCATTTCTTATCTAATGAAATAATTATTATAATAAAACCTCAGTGGGTAATTGTGAGGATGAAATATGGTCTTGTATCTGAAAGCATATTGTAGACTTGTGCAATGTTGACTGTTAACTCTTAAGTAGCAGCAGGGTGGTGTGGAAAGCTCCAGGGCTTGGAATCCACCCAAGCCTTTCTTTCTCTAAATTTAGTGTAAATAATACCAACTTTAAATGGTTGTTTTGAAGATTAATTTAAGAAAACTGAAGTAAATGGTAAAGTAAATGTTGGTTCATTCATTTAGTCGACAGTAACAATATTTCCATTTATTCTTTCTCTAATTTGATGTTTATACAGTGAGCTCAAACTTTTTATTCAGACTTTCTGAGTGATCTGTGCATTCCCAAATTCATGGGCTGTTTTCCTCCACAAACCCTGTAAAGTATTATTGCTATTTCTTTTTCACATAAAGAAACCAAGACTGAAAGAAGATTTAAAAACTTGGCACAAGGTCACACAATTAGTAAATGTTAGGATCAGAATAAAACCTAGGTCTGGGTCAGGTGTGGTGGCTGACACCTGTAATCCCAGCACTTTGGGAAGCCAAGGTGGGAGGATCCCTTAAACCCAGGAGTTTGAGGTTGCAGCGAGCTGTCATTATGCCACTGCACTCCAGCCTGGGAAACAGAGTGAAATTCCCCCTTTTTAAAAAATAAAGAAAGAAAGAAAACCCATATCTGGGTAACTTAAAAGCCTATACTCTTTGCACATTATGAATATATATATATATTTCCGTTTTTCCATCCTTTGGTCACCAAATCACTTTTCAGAGGAGAGCTTTAGGGCCTATGATAAATGCTTATATTATCAGTTTCTGTCATCAGTTATTATCATTTTTCCATATAAATAATTTATTTTTACTACTTAGGCAGGCACCTCCAAAGTTTGTCTTGAAGCATAGCTGCAGTTGGAGGGTACCTTTTAAGCTGTTCAAGGTCAAGATGAATACAAACTCAAAGGAGGTTTTATCCCTGGGTGTTCAAGTTCCCCAGGCATGGGAAGAACTTCTGACAATGAAAGTGGAAGCAAAAAGTCACCTCCAAAGGCAGGAATCCAGAATGAAACGCAGTAATCCACTGGCAAGGGAAATCTTCCGAAGGCACTTTCGACAGCTGTGCTACCAAGAGACCCCTGGACCAAGGGAGGCTCTTACCCGACTCCAGGAACTTTGCTACCAGTGGTTGAGGCCACATGTGAGCACAAAGGAGCACATTTTGGATCTGCTGGTGCTGGAGCAGTTTCTGTCCATCCTGCCCAAGGAGCTCCAGGGCTGGGTGAGGGAACACTGTCCAGAGAGTGGAGAAGAGGCTGTGATTTTGCTGGAGGATCTGGAGAGAGAGCTCGATGAACCACAACATGAGGTAGGAAGGGAGATTTGCTAGAGAAAAAAGTGTATTTTGGCATGCCAAGAATCTTTGTATCTTCTGCTTTGTGTCTCCTTGACATTGGTGATAAAATACTCTCCTTCCTGTTTCCTTCTTTTTTGGAAGTGTTTATTTCAGACAGTTGATTTCTTCAAAAGTCAAATCTTGTCTTTTTGTCTCCAGATGGTAGCCCACAGACACAGACAAGAAGTCCTCTCTAAAGAGATGGTGCCTCTAGCAGAGCAGACACCATTGAGCCTTCAGTCCCAGCCCACACATGACTCTGCTCAGAAGTGCCATTCTATTGGAGAGACAGGTGAGGGACAGCATTTATTTGATGTTGAATGAATCTCGCCTGGTCAAGCAAAAACAAACAATAAACCCAGAGCTGGGAAAACAGGAGATCCAAAGACTTACCAGATAGCAGCAATGTTCAGTGCTTCTTAGACCCAAGTGTGCTCATCTTTGACCCTTCTCCCTGTGTGCAGACTTCTCTCTGAGTACCATCCTGGAAGCTCTCTGGACTTCTGATGCATGGTACATGAGGAAGGCTTTCAGGGATCGCTGTGGAGCACAGCTTCAGAGAATGGACTTCAAGGTTTGACAGACAGGTTCAGATCCTGGCATCGCCTCATGGAAGCTGCTTGTATTGGGCAGATTACTTAACCACTTGATCTCAGATCCCTCATCTACAAAATGGGGTTGATAATAGCTTTGGTTTAGTCTACTTGCGCTGCCTTAAGACAATACCACAGACTGGTTGTCTTTAACAGAAATTTATTTTCTCACATTTCTGAAGGCTAGTAGTCCAAGATCAAGATGCCATCAGGTTTGGTTTCTGGTGAGGCCTCTTCCTGGCTTATAGATGGCCGTCTTCTTGCTGTATCCTCACATGGCCTTTCTTTGTGTGCATACAGAGAGAGAGCAAGCTCTCTCATCTTCTTATAAAGGCAGATACCATTCCTACCAGATAGAGCCCTACCTTATAACCTCATTTAATTTTTAGTACCTCCCTCAAGGCCCTATCTCCAACTATAATCATATTGAGGGTTAGGACCTCAACATATGTGAGGAATACAATTTAGTCCATAACCAGTATGTACCTCAGAAAGTCATTGTGAGCATCAAATACAAACAATTTATGAAAAGCACCTGGCATGCATTATGCTTGATACATGATCGCTATTGCCACAAATCACCAGTGCCACCCTTGCTGATTTGGGTTCATAGTTGCAGTAGAAAAATATGAGATATGCTTAGTAAGTGGCAGACTGTATGGGAGAATCCAGTGAAATCAGACTTTACCATTTCCTTCTCTGTAATCTTCTGAATGGTGGCAGTGGCCACCCTTGTGGATATAGAACTGAGCACATGGGACTGAGTCAGCTGCTTCCCCATTCTAGCCCTCTCTGCAGGAATTATCTCCAGCTTGTCTGATTTCCTACACATAAAATCATACCCTCTTACTGACTTTTTGTTAATCTTCTGACAATCAATCTGTGGCAAGGTTCTGCTGTTTTCAGTTTCATATTACCCCCATATACATCAAAGCTGCAACTTCCCTTGCCTCTTTGTCTCTAGCTTCTGTTTATTTCATTTACCCTAACAATTATGGGCCGGGTGCGGTGGCTCAAGCCTGTAATCCCAGCACTTTGGGAGGCCGAGGTGGGCGGATCACGAGGTCAGGAGATCGAGACCATCCTGGCCTACACGGTGAAACCCCGTCTCTATTAAAAAATACAAAAAACTAGCCGGGCGAGATGGCGGGCGCCTGTAGTCCCAGCTACTCGGGAGGCTGAGGCGGAAGAATGGCGTAAACCCGGGAGGCGGAGCTTGCAGTGAGCCGAGATCGCGCCACTGCACTTCAGCCTGGGCAACAGAGCGAGACTCCGTCTCAAAAAAAAAAAAAAAATTATGGATTTCTGTTACATGGAACACATCTCTCGATTTAAATTAAAGTGTATGTGTTGAGTAAATTCTGTGCAGACCTTTATAGTTCCCATGGCTTTATCAGGTTAAAATTACTTCTGATATCATTTTCCCTCTTTATGAGCATCTTTCCAGTCAATTTCTTTCTTTCTTCTTCCTCTCTCTATGAACTTGGACCTTTTATTTTCTAGCCACTTCCTTTCTTCTACCTTCCAAACTGCATCTAGAACCCTGCTGAGAACCCCCTTTTCCAAGAAGCACGTCTACATTTTCCATCTGTCCACTCCTCTATCCATCTATCATTCAACAAATGTTTACTAAGCATCTACTATGGCTGTAGGAGAGTGTCCAGAGGGCATCTAGAGATTGTAGAGTTCTCCTTGTAGGATATCAGTGCAGGTATGTGTTACAAATTTAGGTAAAGCCAATATTATAAAACAACATAGTGTTTGAAATTACAAGGACCAAGTTCAAGTTCCAGCTTTTCAAATTCTTAGCCAAGCAATATTTAATAGGTAAGTTTGAGTTTCTTTTTAAGTAATGCTGATTATTTAAAAATCCAAATAATACAAAAGTTTATGTAGTAAAAAAATGAAAGTTCTGCACATCCTACTCCCTAGAGGTAACTACTCTTGTCACTTTGCTGCATATTTTCCAGATGTTTCTCTATATAGTCTGTCTACCCATACATATGTATCTTGCCATATTTTTCTGTAGTTCTTTAAAGAGATGGAATAATAACATCAAGGAGTTTTGTGGTGAGTCAGTTTGATAATATATTTGAAAGTGCTTCATAAGTCATGAAAGTTATATAAATGGTAATCATTAAAAGGTGGGAAATGTCTGAGTTTTTATATTCTACCCAGCTCCCTTATGGATTTCACATTTAATACGAAGTTTGAGCAAAAGGGCACTACTGATTCCACTTGGGGCCCATCTCTTCTCTGCAGACACATTTTTATTTTCCAAACCTGTTGTGATCCCCCAGCTAAAAGGAGGAGGAGAACCACAGCCTAACAACAGAGGGAGTTCTAAGAGGTACTTATTCTTGTGTGTGAGAGACAGGACAGTTAGATGTGGGAGAAAGAGGCAAATATTTTGGTCAAAAGAGGAGGTCTGGGTCTGTTGTCCTTGGCCTTTTTCTGGGTTGCAAAGTGAAATCAGACCTGGGGAACCCAAGACATACTAAGGATACCATAGCATCTGCTCTTTAGTGTTTAGACAGTTTGGGTCTGTTTCTCTCCATTTTACCTTCAACTCCTCCAAGCAGAAAGGGTTTGATTGGGTTGGCTGGACACTGTTCATTATGGACCAGTCCTGTGTGGCAGCCTTTGCTCCAGATGCCAGTTCCTGGGCCAGTCGGTTGAGGCCATAGTAGTAGAATTGGTTTCAATCCTTCCCCTTTTATTTGTTCAATCATTCAACAAATATTTTTTGAGCAACTACTGTGTGCCAGGCATGATTCTCAGGGATAAAACAGAAGGATCCTCCTCTCATAGAGATTAGATTGTAGCAAGAGGGAGACAATAATAAATATAAACGTAAAGAGATGATACAGTGTGTTAGAAGGTGATGAGACTATGGAATAAGGCAAAAATAGAACAGGATAAGGGAGATTAAGAGTGCTATGGATAAGGCAAACAGATCGTGATATTAAATAGAAGAATTAAGATAGACCTCATTGAGAAGGTGAGTTGAACAAAGACTTGAAGGAAGCGAGAGAGTGGGCCTTGCTTTCATTTGAGGTGAGAAGTTTCCAGGAAGAGAGAAGCACTAGAGCAAAGGTCTTATGATGGGAATACACCTTGGATAATTGTGGATTTGAAAGTCATATAATATGGTAGTCCCCACTATTTAAGGGGATACATTCCAAGACCCCCAGTAGATGCCTGAAACCAAAGCTAATACTGAATGAACTCTGTAATACTATTTTTTTTCCTATACATACCTAAGATAAAGTTTAATTTATAAATTAGGCATAGTAAGAGATTAACAACAATAACTAATAATAAAATGGAACAATTATAATAATATGCCAGCCTCACTACTTTTGCACTTTGGGGCCATTATTAAGTAAAATAAGGGGTATGTCAACACAAGCACTGTGACCCTGCAACAGTCAATCTGATAACCAAGATGGCTACTAAGTGTGCAACAGGCGGGCAGCATGTACAGAGCGGATATGCTGGACAAAAGGAGGACGCATATCCTGGGTGAGACAGAGCCAGATGGCATGAGATTTCATCATACTAGTCAGAATGGTGCCAAATTTAAAACTTAAGAATTGTTTGTACCAGGTGCAGTGGCTTACGCCTGTAGTGCCAGCACTTTGGGAGGCCAAGACAGATGGATCATGAGGCCAGGAGTTCAAGACCAGCCTGGCCAGCATGGTGAAATCTCATCTCTACTAAAAATACAAAAAAGAAAAACAAAAAATTAGCCGGGCATGGTGGCATGTGCCTGTAGTCCCAGCTACTCAGGAGGCTGAGGCAGGAGAATCGCTTGAACCCAGGAAGCAGAGGTTGCAGTGAGCCAAGTTCACACCATTGCACTGCAGCCTGGGCGACAGAGTGAGGCTTCGTCTCAAAAAAAAAAAAAAGAAAAAAAGAATTGTTTGTTTCTGGAATCTTCCATTTAGTATATGTGAACTGTGGTTGACTGTGGGTAGCTGAAACTTTGTAGGGTAAAACCACAGGTAAGTGGGGACTACTGTGCTGTCTGAAGCACCTAGAATAGTAGAATTTTAATACTTGTTCTGAAAATGAATGAATGAATACATTAAGTAACTTTCCTTGGAAAGGGTCACTTTGAGGTTATCTCAGAAAGAAGAGAGAGGTCTAAGGGAAGACTCCAGAGAAGCCACCCTGACCTTTACCCATCCCTCCCCATGAAGAAGTATAAAAAAATACTGCCAACTGGGTGCAGTGGCTCATGCCTTTCATTCCAGCATTTTGGGAGGCCGAGGTGGGTGGACCACCTGAGGTCAGGAGTTCGAGACCAGGATATCCAACATGGCAAAACCCCATCTGTACTAAAAATACAAAATTAGTTGGGCATGGGGGTGCGTGCCTGTAGTTTCAACTACTTGGGAGGCTGAGGCAGGAGAATCGCTTGAACCTGGGAAGTGGAGGCCACAGTGAGCTGAGATCACACCATTGCACTCCAGCCTGGGCTCCACAGCAACATTCTGTCTCAAAAAAACAAAACAAAACAAAAAAAACAACTCCCCAGTTGAAGTCTACGTGGGGATGGACTGACCTGCATTTTGCCAAAGAGGGCAAACTTTCCTCCTTATCTAGGGGAAGGTGTTACCACACTAGCCCTTCTGTTTCTAGCCCACTTGCTTTCCTTTGATATATTTTTATAGACATAGTCACCTTCCCATATGCTCAGGGAACAAGTGACATTTACCTAGCCTATTTCTTTGTTTCAGATGAAATAACCAAGACTGAGGACAGAGAGTTGGTGCTAAGGAAAGACTGTCCTAAGATAGTGGAACCACATGAGAAAATGTTTAATGAGCAGACCTGGGAGGTATCACAGCAGGATCCCCCACATGGAGAAGTTGGTGAACATATGGATAGGATAGAGAGGCAGTGGGGAAACCTCTTAGGAGAGGGGCAACACAAATGTGATGAATGTGGGAAGAGCTTTACTCAGAGCTCAGGTCTCATTCGACATCAAAGAATTCACACTGGAGAAAGACCTTATGAATGTAATGAGTGTGGAAAAGCCTTCAGTCGAAGTTCTGGTCTTTTTAATCACCAAGGAATCCACAATATACAGAAACGGTATCACTGTAAGGAGTGTGGGAAGGCCTTCAGTCAGAGTGCGGGTCTTATCCAGCATCAGAGAATCCACAAAGGAGAAAAGCCGTATCAGTGCAGCCAGTGCAGTAAGAGCTACAGTCGTCGTTCATTTCTCATTGAACATCAGAGAAGCCACACAGGGGAGCGACCTCACCAGTGCATTGAATGTGGGAAAAGCTTTAATCGACACTGCAACCTCATTCGCCATCAGAAGATCCACACACTGGCTGAGCTGGTCTAGGGCTTGCTATGAGCAAGTTTTCCAGATCACCAGCCAAGTCATGTGGGGTAGCTTGAGGTTAGAAAATGCCTCTCTCTCTTCCTTTCTCCACTAAGTGTGTTTGAAACAAATAATGACTTACAGCCCAGGGACTTCCTAAAAGGAAAGTTGGGTGTTTGAAGCTACTGTTTTCCCTTCTGTTCGTTTTACCTCTTTCTTATTCTTACTAACTGTGTCCCTCTTATTCATTATTATTTATTATTATTATTATTATTATTTTTTGAGATGGCTGCTAAACCCTTCTAATAATATAATAAATGGCACTGCCAGAGCCAGCATGCCTGAAAGATTTTGTGTCTATGTTTAACTACAAAGGATAACAGAGTTCTACTGATGGTTTATAACAGTTGGGTCTTTGGTGTTCCCTGTGACCAGGGTCTACACTATAAACACCTTTTCCACCTTACTGCTTCTCTCTGATACCTATGTGACTCTCCCTTGGAAGGTGACCAGCATGGGCCGTGTGTTTCAGTGTCTGCAGTGTGTGTCCACTTACTTAACCATAGTTGGTCCTCACAACAGCCATACAGGGAAATGAGCGTTATCATTATCCTGTTTTACAGATGAGGACTCTAAGGCTCAGAAAATCCAGGCATCAGAGCCAAGGCTGAAACCCTGAACTTTCGTTTTTAGTAATGCTTTAATTTTGGAATAATTTTAGACTTACAGAAATGTTGCAAAGATAGAGTTCTCATATTCCCTTCACCTAGATTCCCCTAATGTTAACTTATAACATCACATCTTTTTAGTTAAACCTTGTCTTTTAACTCCAAATCTCAATTTCTTTACGATGTCATGCTTCATACTGATATCAGATTTCTACATTTTAGTCACCTGGAACTCCCTCAGAGTTTTTCTATCACAACTTCAGTGTTAGAAAGTCATCTGTATCCTGAGTACCAGGCCACATTAGAGAACTGGATTAATCCAGATAAGATGCTAGCTACTGTCCAAAATGTCCTCAGTCTTTCTCTTCTGTTTGCTTGGCTTAGGTCTAGAGAAAAAAAATTTCTTCCCTGTATAGATCTTTAAGAAAATCGATTGTACGCCAGGCGTGGTGGTACAAGCCTATAATCCCACAGCTTTCAGAGGCCAAAGCAGCAGTATTGCTTGAGGCCAGGAGTTTGAGACCAGTCTATGCAACATAGTGAGACCCTGTTTCTACAAAAAAAAATTTTAAATTAGCTGGGTGTGGTGGTATGTGCCTGTAGTCCCCAGGTAGGAGGCTGAAGTGACAGGATCACTTGAACCTAGGAGTTCAAGATGGCAGTGATCATGCCACTGCACTCCAGCCTGGCCACAGAGAGAGACCCTGTCTCAAAACAAAACAAAACAAAAACCCAGAAACCTTGTCTCAAAAAAAAATCCAATTATGCTGCCTCCATGAGAAAATGTAAAAAGGAAGAAAATTTTTTAAAAAACCAGAGAAGACTTACGTAGCCTTAGGTGTTCTGCCCCAGAGGAGACTCTTTCTCAGTGAAGTTTACTCATGGAGAAGAGGAATCTCCCCTTCTTAGGACTAAAGACTTGAGACTTGAGGTTTTCCAAGGCTCTTTGCCTGCCCTCCCTTACTCCCTTTTATGATTACTAAGGCTGCAACCCCATCTCTGTCCTTTCATCTATTTGATTTAAATGTTCAGAGGTTTCCTGACAGATGGAAAAGGAAAAATGCTGCAATTTGCTTAGGATGAGTCCATACACAGTTGAATTTTGCACTGTTTTCAGTAACTCCTAAATGTTTTGCAGAGCAGCCAACTCTTGAATTGGGGATTGTGTAATTTAACTTTTTTATATAAGATTCAAACAGAAATGGAATAGCATAGTGAACCCCATGAACTTGTTGATGAGAAGAGTCAAACTCTCTAAAATATTTGAAGACACTTATTCTGAGCCAAATGTGAGTGACCATGGCCTGTGACACGGCCCTCAAGGGGGTCCTGAGAACATGCGCCCAAGGTGGTCAGGGTACAGCTTGGTTTTATATATTTTAGGGAGGCATGAAACATCAATCAAATACATTTAAGAAATAGATTGGTTTGGTTCAGAAAGGCGGGATAACTCAAAGCATGGGCTTCCAGGCTATAGGTAAATTTAAACATTTTCTGGTTGACAATTGGTTGAGTTTATCCAAAGACCTGGGATTAATGGAAAGGAATGTTTAGGCTAAGAGAAAGGATTGTGGAGATGAAGTTTTGTCGTACAGAGGAATCTCTCAGGTAGCAGACTTCAGAGAGAGAGCAGGTTGTAAATGTTTCTTTTTTCTTGTTTCTCCACTGAATGAGTGGCCAAGGAAATTGGATTTTTAAGTCAAAACCCTTAGCAACACTTTCCCATCAGAGGGAAAATAAATTACCTAATACTTAGCATCACCTAAAAACGCCACAAAATATCAGCTTAAACTAAGATACTCATTTCTCCTTTTGCATCAGGAAAAAGTTTTACACATTGTAGGGAAGCCTAAGAAGAATTTTTGTGTCATAGTAGGTTTAAAGGATAAACTCCAGGATCATCTGACAGAAATGTTAAATATAATACCTTCCTATACCAAACAAATGGTATGGGAATTACTTATTAATGATGACATTAATTGTCTTGAGTGAGTTAAAATTCAAAAATTTAAATGTTAAAGTAGTCTCTTCTCTTTTTTTTTTTTGTTATGTCTTAATACCACGTGGTATAGTTAAAAAAAAAAAGGAGTGGACCAGGAGTTGGGACCTCTGAGATGGAGTCCATGCCTAATCAATTCTAGAGTTTGGACCTTAGATAAGTCACTTGGGTTGGGTTTCCTAGAAGCGGAGCCTAGACATGGATTCAAGTCTAGGGAATTTATTGAGGCAAAATAAGCTGCAGAAAAAAAGCTGCAAGGCAGAGAGGGAAGCAAGATATGGAAGAGGAAATGGGCTGAGCAAGATGTGGTCTGAGCTTAAGTCTAGTTTAGTCTAATTTGGAAGAAGGATCTTTGGAACAAACCTTACCCTTGAGGAAAGGGGCCAGCCTTTTGTACCTCAATCAGTGCCGTGTGGATTGAGGACTTCCTGGAGATAATAGATTATCTCCCTTTTCCAAGGACAATTCTTCAGAGAAGGTGAAGACTGTGAGCCAGTAGCAGCCAGTGCTCCTGATAATCAGGGAATGGGTGCACTGACCTTCCTGGCAAATGGAGAATGGGTGTACTGACTTGGAAAAGGGGACCTGGGCAGGATACCACTGGCATCCATCACCACACTTAACCTCTCAGGCCCCAGTTTCTTCACTTATCCTCCTATTTGCAGGATTGTTTTTGAAAACCAGCAGCTAGCAATTACAGTCCTATAAATGACAGGGATACATCCTGAGAAATGTGCTGTTGTATGATTTTTGTCACTGTGCAAGCATCATAGAATGTACTTACACAACCTAGATGATACACCCTACTACGCACGTAGGGTAGGTGGTATAGTCTGTTGCCCCTACCTGCAAACCTGTACAGCATGCTACTGTGTTGAATACAGCAGACATTTGTAGTACAATGCTGTATTTGTGTATCTAAACATAGAAAAATGTAGTAAAAATGCAGTATGAAAGATAAAACGGTATACCTGTATAGGACACCATGAATGCAGTCTGTAGGACTGGAAGTTGCTCAGGATGAGTCAGTAAGTGAGTGAAGAGTGAATGTGAAGACATTATACTACTATAGACTTTATAAACATTGTACACTTTGACTACACCAAATTTATTTTTAAAATATTTGTTGACACCATCACTACAAACACATGAATAATGCATTGCGTTAAGCTGTTAAGATAGCTACAATGTCACTAGGTGACTGAAACGTTATGTGGCACATGACTATATGAAAGGACAATGCAATCTATAAAATGCTGCATCAAACAAATAGAAGGAGATATTACCAAATTTGCATATAATATGCCAAGGTAAAAGGAGTATCTGACATACTGGTGAGAGAGTTTTAAGTTGAAGTTTTTGTGAGACTTTTTCTTTTGCCTCATTTTTTTTTAAAAGTGTATTACAGACTGTACTCACATGGGTTTTAAAAGTAAATTAATATTAAAAAGTAAAGGTTTCTGTATTGAATGAAATTCTCCATTTTTTATATATGTCTCTACCCAACCTAATCATTTAATCATACATAAATTCCATTTGTTCTGCAACAGTCTCTCAACTAATCCATCTAAATGTTCTTTGATCCTAACTTCTTTCCTTCCCTGCTCTTCCCACCCTGCCTCACTACCTCTATTCTGCTCTCAAAACATCTCCCTCAATTGTTTCTTTAGCTCTGTTTGAGAACTAACATTGAGTTTTAAAAATAACATTGTTGTGAATAAGGAGAGTTTTATTTCTTCCCTTGCTTATTTCCCTTTCTTGTCTTGATGCAGTGGCCAATCTCTCCTGGACAATGTTGGGTAGAAATCATACTAATAGTCATCTTATTCCTGATTTTGAATGGATGCATCTAATGATTCATATCATATTTGTTGTGAGTTTCTGATAATTATCCTCCATAATATTAAGAACATTCCCATTTAGTCCTCATTTACTAAAACTCTTTCTCACAAATGGGTATTGAATTTTATCAAATAATGTTTCTGCATATGTTAAAATGATGGTATAGTGTTTCCTCCTTTGATCTTAATGTGAATTAACAGATTTTCTGTTGTTAAAATATCAGTTTTTCGAGTTTGTTAACTATTCAAATTTTTCTATAGCCTAAGTTTTTGTTTGCCCTCTGATTTTTTTTTTTTTTTTTTTTTTTTTTTTTTTGGTGGGGGGACAGAAACTTGCTCTGTCACCCAGGCTGGAATGCAGTGGCATGATCTCAGCTCACTGCAACCTCAGCCTCCTGAGTGACTGGGAATACAGGCCTTTGCTACCATGCCTGGCTAATTTTTGTATTTTTTAGTAGAATTGGGGTTTCATCATGTTGGTCAGGTTGGTCTTGAACTCTTGGCCTCAAGTGATCCGCCTGCCTCGGCCTCCCAAAGTGCTGGGATTACAGGTGTGAGCCACCCCACCTGGCCTGATCTATTGATTATTGGGAGAGGTTTGTCAATACTTTGCTGTGGGGAAAAGACTTGTCAGTTTCTCCTTGTATTATGTCAATTTTGCTTTGCATATTCTAAGGTTATGAGTTGAGGTATATAGAAGTTCAGGAATTGCATGTCTTCTTGACATGCAAATAAATCTTGAGGAATTATTCCTTTAATCATGATGTTTTTATCGCTAACAATGCTTGTGTGGTCTGATATTAATGTAACTAGGCCAAAATCTTTTAGAGATTATTAGCCTCGTCTCTCTTTCTCATCCCTTTGCATTTAAAAAAAAATTATTTCCTTTGGACATCAAGTGCACAGAATTTTATTATTCATATTCCTTTATGTGATTCATAACACACTGATATCATTGGTCCATGTATTAGTCTATTCTCTCATTTTTCTAAAGAAATACCCGAGACTAGGTAATTTATAAAGAAAAGAGGTTTACTTGGCTCATGGTTCTGTATCTTGTACAGGAAGCATGATGTTGGCTCTGCTTGGCTTCTGGGGAGGCCTCAGGAAGCTTACACTTGTGGCGAAAGGCAAAAAGGGAGTGGGCATGTCACATAGCTAGAGCAGATGTAAGAAAGAGAGAGGGAAGATGCCACACACTTTTAAACAGCCCAGTCTCACGAGAATTCACTATTGCAAGGACAGAACCAGGGAGGATGGTGCTAAACCATTCACGAGAAACCCACCCTCATGATCCAGTCACCTCTCACTAGGACTTGCTGCCGATATTGGGGATTACAATTTAACATGAAATTTCATGGGGACACAGATCCAAACCATGTCAGCCCATGAATGGCATGCTTTTGATTATTACTTTCTTAATTTAAGTAGTTATTTTAAATAATTAAATTAGCACTCTTTAACCTGCCATTCAAAACAAAAGACCTTGAAAACCACATATATATCTAATCATTTGGTACTCCTTATTTCAGCCACCTGACTTCTTCCAATTGAGGGAACATCATCCTGAATCCCAGTTCTATCATTTCTTGCTTTCCTTTTTTATATAAAATTTTATTGCATATATATGCATTCCTAAGTAGTATGTTTTAATTGATTTTAATATCCTTTTACAATATTTTTATGTCCAAATCTTATCTTTTAACTATGAATCCCTTTCATCCATAGACATTTTTATGATTATTGATTTATTTCCACCACCTGATTTTGTCATTCTATTTTTCATGATCTTTCTTTGATTTTTTGTTAGTTCCTGTCTTGTGTTGATTAATTTATATTTTCTTCTTTTCCCCCATTTACATGTTTGAAAACCATACATTTACACATGAGCATAAAGTGTCCATATACCCACCTAGCTTGTGAGATTATGAAACTAATCTCTTTCCCCACCCTTCTCCATATTATACAAAACTTGGAATGCGTCCTATCAACCCCCTCCAATATTATAACGTTATTGATTAATACTTTATTTCTTCTTGTTTTTAAGCTTTCCTTTACCCAAAGTGATCATTGTTATTATCGTTGTTGTTATTATTGGATTTTTATCATCAATGATTAACTAGGTTTCCATGTATACATTTTAACAAATTGGTTTTACTCACTGGGGCTTTCTTGAAGATTCGTTTTTCTTCTCACTGAAGCACATGTTTCAGTGGTTTGTATAGCAACTGCAAATTCTCTCAGGCTTTGTGTTAACATGTTTTTATTTAACCCTTACCCCTGAATGGTAGTTTCCATGTGTCTGCAGTAAGTTAGAGAGCCCTCATTAACTCAGTCTGCTCAGGTTGACAGTCGTATTCTTCAACACTTTAAGTACTTCTTTTTAGACTTTTATTTTAGGTTCAGGGGTACATGCACAGGTTTGTTATATAGGTAAATTGCAACAGAGTGAGACCCCCCACCTCAAAAAAAAAAAAAAAAAAAAAAAAAAAAAAAAAACGCTGAGGTCAGAGAGGTAATGTGAAGCCAGACTATGAAGAGCCTTGCCCACTTCTGTAAGGGCTTGGGCTGTTAATTTTGGTGAAAATGGAAACCATTGCAGGGTTTTGAGTGGAAGAATGATGTGTGTGATCCAACTTAGATTATGCAGGGATTTAAAAAGGGTTATTCTGACTGAGATATTGAGAAGAAACTGTAGGGGGGACTTATTTGTAGGCTTCCATAGTAATAATCATGGGAGAGCAAGAGTGGCTCAGGCCAGGATGGTAGCAGTGGAGGTGGTGAGAAATGATCAGCTTCTCAATCTACCTTAAAAGTGAGCTACAAATCAAAACCTAGCAGGTAAAAATAGAGAGTAGCTCTCAAGCTTTTCCAAAGCAAAGACAACACCTTGTTCATCTTTATTTCCTTAGTGCCTGAGCATAGACATGACATAAGCAATTGGGGGTTGTTGAATGAATGGTTAGGAATACATAACTTGTTTAGAAATAGGGAAAGCCTAGTATTTCTGGAAGCAGATATGCAAATACTTTGGCTATCAAGGAATCTTGATTTACTTAAATAATACAAAAGAAAAAGTTGAGTCAGACAATTTCCACATTCACTGATCTAAGAGGAACTCTTTTAGGTGCTGAGGTTACAATGAAAAGCCAGTCATATATCTCGTATATCTCATGTGTCCCTCATATCTCTCAGCCCCTCAGCAGGCCTTGTATACCCTGTGCTATAAGTGGGTCTGTAAGGCTACAAACTCCATTTCCCAGGCTCCCAATGCTTATGGGGAGAACTGGTGGGAGAGAAAAAAAGGGAGAAAATTGTTAAAGGTTTTAATGCTTTAGTTAATACCTGAAATGATAGTTATTTTCTGACAGTTTGGAAATTACACAGTCCATTGTCTTACTTAAGAATTCATTGAGAGGAAAGGAATAATCATATGGTTTATTACTTGTATACAAATAAGTTACATTAGGACTGCTTTCCTAGATCCCTGAAAACCTTGAAGTACCAACCTTAGAAATGGCAATAAAAACAGGAATTTGAAAAAATGTGCAGAGGATTTTGGGTAATCTTCCAACTCAACAACATACACAAAACAGGCAGGAATATACCCCAATATTCAACCATTAATTCAGAAAGGAGTCCAGGAAATCTTACTGCATTCAAATTCCAGGGTCATAGGTTGACATTGTAAATAGAAGGAGACTGCAAATGCCAGAAACTAAGTAAGAAATCTGGGTAAATACAACAATGAAAGGATATTTCTATAATAAGGGAACATGATACATATAAAAAAAAAGTTCACAAGAAAGTAGTCATGGAAAATATTCATCCCGAAAAATTTGTCATAGCAACTCCCTTTGAAATGTACAAAAGAGAAACTACTTACACAAAGCTGACTGAAAAATAAAGTTTACTCATTTGAATCTATCAGACCCAATTTTGACTATCATGAGGAAAAACAAAAAATGGACTAAAACAGGTATTTAGAGAAAAGTAGATAAATTGAATTTACTTAGTAGTTAAAGTTCTTATGAATAAATTGAGGAAATGGTACCATATAGGTTTGGGAAATTATTCGAAGATAAGAAGACCAATACTGTCAAATAGTTACAGGACATTTTTAAAATATAGTCTTTATTATTAAATAATTGTAATACCTTTATATGGAGGTTTCCATTAACAAAGTGTTCAATCTCAACTTCTCTACCAATTAGCAACATTTTCAGAGTTTTTACATAGCACTTCTTATTTGTATAAGCAGATCCTCAGAATCCTGTGAAGTAGGTTGTCACTCCTACTTTTTTTTTTTTCACTAAAGGAAGAGGCAGAGAAAGTCTTTTGCAGAATTATATACGTCTTTGCCAAAATTAAGAACAAATCCAAGAGTGCCATTCATCAAAAGCTTTTTCATTATAACCATTCATTCTATCGAAAGTAGAAAAAAATGCTATAACCAGTTACTATTCAAGCAAAGGGAGAAAAAAGAAAATAGAGGATTTCTGCATTGCTTCAGTTACAGAAATGAAATAGAATGGCAGACTAGTTACCACTAAAATTCCTAAAAACAATTTAAGAAAATATGAAAAGTGACATTTTATTATGCTTTATATACTGCTTATATCTTAACTAAATAGTTTATTTTACTGGATCTGATTTCATTGGAAAATAACTTTTTTGGCCATCCTTTTCAATAGGCTACAGATGAATCCATTTTATAATTCAGCTATTTATAAACACATACCTCTGTTTTATACAAAAGTGGAGTATCTAAAAGACTGTAAGCAAAATAATTCTTACTTGATATTATATAATACACCAGATAAAGTTTCCTAGATAATATTTTGATTATGAAATATCATGACTCCCTAGTGCTTACTGAATAAAATTTAAACTTTTTGCTCTGGCACTGAAGGCCCCTACAATGTCCCTATCTCTTAAAATTTGCTTTATTTACTCAATTAGACAAAGTTGTGAGTCCATTCAGTTTCTAACATGTAAAGCTGTCCATATAATAATAACAGCTTGCACAGCTGAAAGTATCCTTTTTCTTCTCTGAATTTCTATAAGCCTCAGTTTACCACTCATAAGGCATTTATCATTGCACTGCCTTATTTGTGTGCAAGTCTTACCAACCTGATTGTACTAAAGGCCTAAACCCAAGTGTGTATATACACACACACACAAATAGAGGCTTTATTTCTTCCCTTGTCTAGCATAGCAGACACTGAAAAGTACTTTTCAACAATTTTCCTCCTCTACAGAGAAGACTTTTAGGTTTGGAGGCGCAGGAGTGAAAGGAGGCACAGTGGTCCTTAGTTAATCTCAGGAAGTTCTATTCATATAATACTTTCTGGTTTGTAAAAAGCTTTCACATGTATCTCTTCATGTAACATCAGAAACAAATACCACAGAAAAGTGAATAGAGTTGTCTGTAATGAGTTTGAGTGTGTAAAATCAGAGCTATTAGCAAATATTTAGGAAAAGTAAAAATTAAAGGAGAAAAAGAAATGGCTAGCTTTGTGGAAATAACATAAATAAAGCTGATTTTAAAGAAATTAAAAGGCTAGAAAAGATTGAGTGGAGAAAGTCTACAGAACTTTGGAATGCTAAAGAAGTTTTAAATTAGACTGAAAAGAAGGAGATAATGAAGGCAATAAAAGATTGTAGGGAACTAATAAAGGGAGAGCTTTATGGTTTTGAAAGTCTCTGGTCAGCCTGTGGTATTTCAGAGCAGAAATCCAGAAAGGGTATTTGAGAATAGATAAGAACACTATGCTGGTGACTGAATAAAACATGGTCAGGTAATTCATCAGAAGCAGAATCCATTCATGAAAATCTGGCAATGCTGGAAGATGGTAAGAGGCACTTGAGCACTTCAGAAATCAGTCTTTAAGCACACAGGTGATTTGGGTGAAAACAGAAGATATCAAAAAAGTCTTATTTCTTGTGAATAACTCACAGCATTGAGCCTTGACATCACATATCAACACTTTGGATATTGTGAAATTCTTTTCATCAGATACTTAGGATTCCCAATGTGCTTCTGAACAGACACATTTTCTTTTTGAGACAGAATCTCACTCTGAAACCCAGGCTGGAGTGCAGTGGCACCATCTCGGCTCACTGTAACTTCAATCTCCCAGGTTCAAGCAATTCTCCTACCTTGGCCTCCCAAGTAGCAGGGATTACAGGCATGTGTCACCATGCCTGGCTAATTTTTGTATTTTTTGAAGAGATGGGGTTTCACCATCTTGGCCAGGCTGGTCTCAAACTTCTGACTTCATGTGATCTGCTCACCTCAGCCTCCAAAAGTGCTGGGATTACAGGTGTAAGCCATGGCACCCAGCCTGAACAGATACATTTTCTCCTACCACTCAAGACGTGAGTTTCTCTCCTTGTAGGCTGCCTCTAACCTGATCTTCCTGTCTCCAATTGACAGGGCAGTTTTGAAACCATGAATAATAATTATAAATATTTGGTATGAATCTTCAGACCTGGAGAAAGTTTAAGCTTAGCTGGCATAAGCCTTGATGCACAGTCAGCTATAAACTGGGGAAGAGGGACACAGATGATGTCTTAGCACTTGGTTAGGCCCAAGATAACTAAAAGGTAAGAAACAAGATGGTAAGTCTTACAGAATGTCTTCAAAATTCATAATAATCATTTTGATCTAACTTGATAGGTTGATTTTTATTTACCTGAATGTGAAAGATTCCCCCTAAAGTGTAGCAAAATTAATGTAAACTAACATAATTAACATTGACTAAACAGTGGAGTTCTATGGATGGAGCAATCTCACAATGTCCTAATGATAAAGAAGCTGTTTAAGGCATTCTTGTCATCTGTACTATCATGGTAGAGAAATATGGATTCCCCCACCCCAATTCTGAAAACAGTATGTACATGGCAACAAATACACTAGACTGACCCAGAATCTAGAACCTCAGAGAAGAATACATAAACAAAAATGGCATAAGTTAGAAATTTCTCAGAAATACAGACAACATCAAATTTTTGGAGCTACAAAAGCCATTTTACTGGTACATTTAATAGATGTTTATTAGCACCTATCATGCAAGGCACAATGAAGAGTAAAAGACCTCATCGATCTGACCAATTTGTGAAAGATTCATTTGAGGCAAAATGGTCAGAGCAGCAGCCCCCCAGATCAGAGCCATCCAACCAGATGTCCTAAAGTGCTAGCTGAGGGCAATTAACAAGTCCAGAAGGCCATTTAAATCCACTGGGTGAGAACAAACTATTTTAGGTCCTACAACTTCCAGACCACTCTCCCATGGCCTCCTATCAAATGACTTCTTCTTCTAATCACTTTCTAGAATGTAGACGATAACTCATCATCTCAGCCAGACTACATTTTCCCATACCCAATGATGTATAGTGGTAAATAAACCCCTGGTCCACAACTTCTGTAACCATTAAGGGCTCCAAGGTGGCTTCAGTTCAGTGACAAATGAGCACCAATGTTGGCATGAATACTATGGGTCACTGTGAAATAATTTTTTTTCCTACATGGCTTCTCTGATGTTGAACAAGGTATGAGGTTCGAGTGAAACCTTTTCCACATGTATCACACTGATAGGGTTTCTCACCAGTGTGGATTTTTTGATGTTCAATAAGACTTCTATTCCTGGTGAAACTTCTCTCACACTCATTACATTTATAAGACATGGGTGCCTCAATATTTTCCCACTGGCTTTCTGTCCTACCCTGACTTTCCCAGGACTCCCCATGCTCAGGATTCTGAACATTTTTATCACCATGAATCCTCTGATGTCTCAGGAGATGTGAATTCCGCCTAAAGGTTTTGCCACACATATTGCACTGGTATGGCTTCTCCCCAGTATGAATTTTGTGATGTTCAAGGAGGCTGCAGCTCTGACTGAAGGTCTTCCCACAGTCATCACACTCATAGGGCTTCTCCCCAGTGTGGGTTCTCTGGTGTTTGATAAGATTTGAGCTGTGACTGAAGACCTTACCACATTCTTCACACTCATATGGTTTCTCACCAGTGTGAACTCTCTGATGAATGACAAGGGCAGAGCTCCCAATGAAGGTCTTCCCACAGTCTTCACATTCATATGGTTTCTCGCCAGTGTGGATTCTCCTGTGTTTAGTCAGGCCTGAACTTTGAGCAAAACTCTTTCCACATTCATGGCAATAATGTCGCTTACTCCCTACAGCATTTTTCTGCTTTCTTTGTAACCTGCCCTCCTGTTCACCAGCTTCTGCACATGTAGGATTCTGGGGAATGTCTTCCCTCAGGTGGCACAATATCTTCCCATGCTCCTTTTTTGAAAGTTTCTTGACTGGAGGCAAGTCCCTGCTGTCAGTCTGTATTTCACCACCTGAAACAACAAATGGCCAGCAACTGTGGGTTATGCCCTGCCATGGGAGGAAAGCTCTGTGATGAGTACCAGGGAAGCAAGAATTACAGAAGTCTATATATGCCCAGGATGAGGATTTAAGTGCTAGAATAAGGATGGGAATAAAAGGGGAGAACAGGGGTGCTGGGGAGGAGGGAGACCTAAGAATGAGAATGGGGCCACTGGAAGGGTTCAAACTGGGAATGGAGGGAAAGTGGTGAGGACCCAGGACTATGCAGGGGACATATGTAGTGGTTCTAAGCTCTAAGAATAGTAAGGCAGGGCCATGCACCTAGGATTAGATTTTGAAAGGGCTGAGCAGAGGGTGATAGTAACCGGGCAAGTGGAAGGATTTCTGAAGCATCTGCAAGAAATGGCAAAAGCAAAGACTGGAAATTGGTGATGGATCAATGACATGGGCCGTCGTCTCTAACTGTGCCCCAGGCAGAGGCAAAGTTCTCAAACAGAGCTGGCACTGGCACTAGGAGTTCTGAGTTAGAGTCCCCACTATCCACCAATAAGCTATGAAATTTCAAACAATTGAGGTAATTTACGCCTCTGTACCCTCAACCCTAAGGTCAGGGTCTGTAGTTGATGTCTAAGGTTGCTTCTGGCTCTCACATTCTGAATCCATGGCTCATTTCCTGAAGAGGCCCCCCAGCTTTCCTCTTCAGTCAGGGATAGGAACAAGAGGACATCAACATTTACTGAGCATCTCCTATGAGCCAGACCTGTACTAGGAGTTGTGTCAATTTCACCCCACTTATCCTAACTAGAACACTGGCATGGCAGAGGAGAAAGCAAGGTCAGAAGGAGTAAGAAGCTAGTAGTGAGTAACAGGCTTTCAGGGATGGTGATTCTGAATCCAAACATAATGGGGACTCAACAGCTTCTAACAGCCCAATAGGTTCTAATACACAAAAGAATGCCAAGCAATCTTAAGACAAATTAGTGTCTCAGTCTTACCAAGGGAGACCAGGTTGCTATGGTTCTCCTGCTTTTCATCTCTGTAGATGTTCACCTGAGATGAATCCAGCTGTGTCCACCCAGGAGAGAGGGTCAGAGCCACATCTTCCATTTTCAGCAACCCCTAAAACAATAGGTAGTCCTAACTAGCTCCTCTTGCCTAAAATTACTCTCAAAACAAAGAATGAACATCACTTTTAAAGAGCAAGTGTGGCACACCTACACCGATTTAGCTTTATCTCTAATAACGTCTTTACCAAAAACACCTGCCAAATGAAAGCAATATTACACACATTTTAAAATACGTACTTTCAATAAATATCGAAACAGTCCAGAAAGTGAAAAGGTTTGGAAAACAAGGGTCAATGCAGCAAAAGGAATGGAACTATGTTGAAAATTTTCAAAAGATTTGCAGTATGCTTTGGCAAAGTGAGGGTAGAGGTTCATTTACATTAATAGTTTTCAAAATACAATGAAATCTAGGACTGAAGGGAGAAAAATTAGGGGGAAAAAGGATACTATAGAGCCTCAAACACTGAGATCTTCAAGCAGGACATGCAAGGCTGCATAGTAAATTGAAATCTAGGTTGAGAAAAGATTGTTCATATTGTAATATAAATAACTTTAAGAGACTATGCCTTATCTGACCTTTCAGGTATAAGTTCTTTGAGGGCAAGGGCCAGGCCTTTATATCCCTCACCAACAGCACAGCTTATTATATTTTAAAAAGCAAAACAGAATGACCATCCCAACAAAACCTTCAGTTTGCTTTTGCGGTGCCCTTGTTGAAGAAGAAAAATCACATTGAGGAAGAGGCTGACCTAAGAAATGTAGTAGGAAAGATCTGAGAAGCACAAATAACATTCCAAGGTTATTGTGAAACAGGAAAATCCTCTTAGGTGGGCACCAAAATGAAGGTAGACAATAATAGGCAACTTTGGGATAGATGAGAAAACTCAAATCCATAGAGATCTAGGATAGGGGTGGGGTAGGACCGGGGAGGGAGGAACCTAATGCGGAGCCCAACAGTAGTGAAAGGTATGGGGTGCTGGGGAGGGAGAGGAGCTCCAGCTCACCTGGGACCCTGGAGTGAGCCTGGAAGCTACCATTGCATCTTCTCTGCAGCACCCTCCCTGGGCAAGCCCAGGAACCTGGAGAACTAAGAAGGAAAGAAGCTCTGGATGAGAACTACCCTAGTATTCAGCCTCCCCGCCTTGCAAAATCCAAGTTCAAAAACTGGGGCAGTAAGTTCTTGCCAGTAAGTTTATACAGAACGTGTTCCTTCCAAAAATTCCTGATTCCCACCAGCTCCAACCCTAGGGCCCAAAGAAATCTGGTGTGCTCTGCAGATATACAAAAACCACGTGCAGAATCCTTGGTAGGAGTGGTGAAATGAAAGTAACGTAACAAAGCTTTCCATTTGAAGACCTTTGGGTTTTGAATTTTGCTAGGAGACGGGGAGTAAAGAGGGTTTTTTGTTTTTGTTTTGGTTAAAATGTCTTTAGTAGACATTAGGATGCTTTCTACTTCAGGTATGAAAAACTAGGAGGAGGCCAGGCACAGTGGCGCATCCCTGTAATCCCAGCACTTTGGGAGGCTGAGACAGGTGGGTTGCCCGAGTTCTGGAGTTCAACACCATCCTGGGCAACCTGGAGAAACCCGTCTGAACCAAAATTACAAAAAATTGGTGGGTGTAGTGGCATAGGCCTGCGGTCCCAGCTACTCAGGAGGCTGAGGTGGGAGGATTGCTTGAGCCTGGGAGACAGGTTGCAGTGAGCCAAGGTCTCACCACTGCACTCCAGCCTGGGTAACACAGTGAGAACCCCATCTCAAAAAAAAGAAAAGAAAAGAAAAGAAAAGAAAAGAAAAGAAAAGAAAAGAA